>NC_080171.1:1325702-1538202 GCF_950295315.1 Erinaceus europaeus
TTTAAGTTTCCCTAAAATAAGCTTTTTATGTTGATTTTCTTTGAATAATTTGAAAAAATCCTCTTTGGTTCTCCCTTTACCTCCTTATGACTCCAAGAGGTAGATGCAGAAGGGTATGGTGGGGAAGTTCTCAAAACTGCTTGAAAGTGTAGTCATCAGCTTACTCTTGTGAACAACATGGATACCAAGGTATGGAAAACAATGTTTGAATATGGACTGTTATCACTTCAAAGTAGGAAAAGCATAAATTGGATTTTGAAAGACAAGCTACTCAGCAATGTAATATAAAACCATAAATTTATTATAACAACATCACAGCTACTTTTAATGCCACCATTATCCTGATCTGAATTGGCAAGGAGGCATTGCTTGTTGAAGAATAGTTCATTCAGTTTTATCATAGATGACTTTGCACTAGATGGGTAGAACTCAGGAGGTGGGAAGCACGTAAATTGGGTCACGAGTAGCTCATGAAATATTGGCAAAATGATTCATATATTGAAGAGAGATAACAAAGGAGAGAGCAACTTGGAAAACACAGGCAGAACCTACAAAATGTGTGAATAAGGCAGTAAGTGAAGGAGCAACCAACCAAACACCTCTAGGATAAACAGGAAGCAGGATGAACAAAGACCAGTGTTGCTTAGAGCAGAAAGGGTTGGACAGGCACACTCACAATGATGTCCTCTGTCCTGGCATGAACACAGAGGTCACAGTCTATCAGGAAATTGTGCGGATGTGGTTGAGCTTGGCTGGGCTCACCCTGCATTCCTGATACTATGGCCTATCTACATAATCATTGTTTTGCCTGAAAGATCTCCACCCATTCCATTCCTTTGATCTATCTTCTTTCTACCCTCAAGACCCTCCCTGCCTGCAGGTAGTATTAATCCTACCAATTAAAACCCTCACAACAGTTGCTAAGGAAGTCCCTACCTTTCCAGCCCTTTTGCCTTTCTCCACCCCTTTCCTAGCCAGTTCTGTTTCCGACTTGCCACTTCCAGGTCTGCCTTTTAAAAGCCTTGGCTGTCTGATCAATAAAGGTATTGCATTGTCTTGCCACCATGTGTCTGTTCCTGAGTCATCTCCCTCACATCACTGAGTGAATAGCAGCCCAGGCTGGCTTCAGTTGAGTTCTCTCCAACACAAGGAGCACACACATGGGAAGAAACACCCCCATGCTAGCCTGGCAACAGTCCTCTCACTCTGTTCTCCAGACTGTTCTCTATCCAAGAAGCACAATTTAGAGTGATGGCAGCTAACCTCAGCCACATGCATTCATCCCTCTACCTGGCCAGTCGGGCCAGCCCAGGCCACCGGCTTCTGCACACCTCCAGCCCAGGCCCTTACTCAGCCTCAGTTCTCAACCTCCTCAGAACACGCAGGGGGAGGGGAAAATGTCAAAGACACAGAGCAGACAGGAGCTTCAGATGACATAAGTCGCTTCATATACTTACAGGTCCCGAATCTTTCCCTTCACTTCTCATCTCTACATAGTAGATGGGCTTAATAAACTGTATCATGCATTTGACTTTGGTCTCTGAGCCTTTCTGCTTGAAGGCTACCACAGCACAAGGCAAATCCCCACATTATATAAATAATAGAAAACAAGCAAAATTACATTGCAGTTTGTGGTTAATTAAAAGAAAAACATCTTTTTCCCCATCCAAATCTATGGATACCAGTTTAAACATGGTAGCCCCAGTACAGTGCCCTATACTGCCTATTATGAAGTCAAACTTTTCCATTATTACAGATTTTTTAGAGTATTTTTAACAATCAAATGCATATTGCCTGGGAAAAAGACCTTTATATGTTGAGTAGAAATTTCATGTTCAAGAGACTGAACTCACTATAGCTTAAGAATCTCTCTTAGGGAGTAGGGCGGTAGCACATAGGGTTAAGCACACATGGCGCAAAGTGCATGGACTGGCATAAGGATCCCAGTTCCAGCCCCTGGCTCCCCACCTGCAGGGGAGTCGCTTCACAGGCGGTGAAGCAGGTCTGCAGGTGTCTATCTTTCTCTCCTCCTCTCTGTCTTCTCCTCCTCTCTCCATTTCTCTCTGTCCTATCCAACAATGACGATGACAATAACAACAACAATAAAAAACAAGGCCAACAAAAAGGGAATAAATAAATAAATATTTTTTTTAAAATCTCTCTTGACCAAGAGGCTGAATCCTGACATCCTGCTGTACTTTCCTGGGATATTAGACGTATAGAAAATGCTCGGTTCATGGTCCAGGAGGTGGTACAGTGGCTAAGGAACTAGACTGAGTTCAAATCCCCAGGAGCACATGTACCAGAGTGATGTCTGGCTCTTTCTCTCTCTCCTCCTATTTTTCTCATTAATAAAATAAATAAAATCTAAAAAGGAAAAGAAAGTGCTCGGTTCCCGCAAACCCCCCCAGCAAGGCTGGAAGTGTACACCCCAGGGGTAGAACCCCATGGATCATTCTAGTTGCTTTAACACCTCCTCCAGGTCCTATCCTGGGACTCATGGCTGGCTTCTTCATGTCATGGTAATCACTGTCTTGCGTCGGACCATTCTCTGGCCTCACTGAAGTTAAGAGCTTACACTTACAAAAGGAGAAAACTCTCATTTTATGTATTCTAGAGAGTGAACTTTTGCTCTGCCAGAGAACTGTCCCTGCATTTATATCAGAGGGAAGGTGGTCACAGTTGGCGTGTCTTACTAGATAATGGCAGAATACTTACTTAATGAGAATTTTATTTCTAGTCCAGGAAATTTCGGGCTGGGGATAGGATTCCACTGCACACATGAAAGTGGCCACTTCCTCAACTAGAGCGTCGACGGTCTCAAGAGGAGTGGTGATAACAGGCGCTGCAGGAAGAGAAAGAGTCATGTGAGCACGCTCTGGAATGCTGTTGGCTGACCCTTTGTGAGCAGATGTTACCACAGACCTGAATGAGAACTGCGTTTCCCCCAGGAGAAACCTGTCAAAAGAAAGATTGTGCTTGGGAAAGATATGTTTCCACTTCCAAATTAGAATTTGAGAATTAAGAGAAAAGGCTCTCAAGCGAGTAGGGCTTAGAAGGCGTCATATACAATCAAAAAGTGAGGTGCAGGGTTTGAGCTTCACTGTGCTATGATTTGGGTGAACTTTTCTTTTTTAGTGCTTTTTACTTAATGATTGATTGATTTTAATTTCTTTTTTAAAATATTTATTTATTCCCTTTTGTTACCCTTGTTGTTTTATTGTTGTAGTTCTTATTGTTGTTGTTACTGATGTTGTTGGATAGGACAGAGAGAAATGGAGAGAGGATGGGAAGACAGAAAGGGAGAGACAGATAGACACCTGCAGACCTGCTTCATCGCCTGTGAAGCGACTCCCCTGCAGGTGGGGAGCCGGGGGCTTGAACTGGGATCCTTATGCTGGTCCTTGAGCTTTGTGCCATGGGTGCTTAACCCACTGTGCCACCGCCCAACTCCTCTCTTTTTTAAAAATATAGGACAATTTTTTAAAATTTTTATTTATTTAGTCTCTTTTGTTGCCCTTTGTTGCCCTTGTTTCTTTTTATTGCCGTATGTTGTTTTCGATGGGTTATGTTGTTTTCGACGGGCTGGCTTCACGGGCAGGTAACAGACGACCAGGGACTCATGGCTGGGTTGTACGCAGTATCTCTTTATTCATGCAGGACGCAGCACAATCTAAGATGAGCTAAGCTAAACTCAAGGTAAAGTAAAACTCACAATGCTGTCTTTATATGTACTTGCCAAGTAAGGTGGAAACAGGATGTGACATAGAGAGGGTGGAGAGAAAAGTGACTGGTGAAAATCAGAGTGTGACAAGGAGGGGGCAGATTAGGTGAGAATCCTATCACTGAACCACAAATGCCCTGGAGGGAGGGTGGAACTTGTTAACAGTGGTTATGTAAATAGAATGCAGTGGTTATGTAAATAGAATAGTGTTAAGCAGGGGGGATTTAAACCAAATGAAACAGAAGGGGTCTCATGCATACCAACAGTCGTAGTGACTATTGTCATCATTGTTGGATAGGACAGAGAGAAATGGAGAGAGGAGGAGAAGACAGAGAGGGGGAGAGAAAGACAGACACCTGCAGACCTGCTTCCTTATGCTGTTCCTTGTGCTTTGTGCCACGTGTGCTTAATCCGCTGAGCTACTACCCTACTCCCTTGGGTGTCCTCTTAAGTAAATACATATATGTGTGTGTGCATGTATGTGTATTTGTGTATATATGTATATGTATAGTGCATCTCTATCCTAACACCAATGTATTGGTGTATAATTCTACCTAACAGAACCTTGGAAATAAGAAGTGAGAGAAACTCATCCCAAGGGATGTTATGATTCTACTTATATGCAGAGGCAACAACAAGCAAGTTTATAGAGAAAGACAATAAATTAGAAATTCCACAGCCTATATATTAAAGCTTTATTTCATTTGATAGAACAAAGAGAAGTTGAGAAGGAAGGGGCTAAGAGGGAGAGAGACAGAGACACCTGCAGCCCTGCTTCACCACTCATGAAGCTTTGCTCTTCATGTGGGGCTTGAACCCAGGTCCTTGCACATGGATTTACATGCACTTAGCCAGGTGCACCACCACTTGGCCCCCAGGATGGTGACCTCTTGCTGTGATATACAGGATTTCTATCAGGTAGAGTGAATTAGCCTAAGTTAACACTTGGGGTGAACGCACAGCTATGTGACATATTTTTTTGAAATCAAGGGTGAACTGAATTGTTTCTTGGCCATCAGAGTTTTGTTTCTTTGCTTTGGGTTTTCTTATTGTTGTTGCTGTTTGCTGGCTGTGTGATTTCACTGTTGTGGCAGACTTTCATCTTCCCATTTTCATTCTGTTCTCTAGATAGAAGGTGTGTGAGAGAGAGTGCTCCCACCTGGTGGCTGGAGACTTTAGTTCATTCTTTGTTCATGATCAAATGAGTGTGTGTGTGTGAGTGTGTGTGTGTGTGTGTGTATGTGTGTGTATGTGTGTATATGTGTGTGTATTGTGTGTATGTGTATGTGTGTGAATATGTGTGTATGTGTGTGTATATGTGTGTATGTGTGTATATGTATGTGTGTATATATGCATGTGTATGTGTGTGTGTGTATTGTGTGTGTGTATGTGTGTGTATATGTGTGTGTGTCATGGCTAGAGCTTCACCACTCTGAGATGAATTTTCTTCTAATTCAGAGAGAGAGAGATGGAGGGAGAGAGAGGGAGAGAGAGACATAGGGAGAAAGAGGGAGAATAGCACAGGAGAACTCCATGTAGTTCCCCTGGGAGCTTGAACCTGGATGCTTCATAAGACAAAGCAGACACCCCCAGCTGAGCTATCCCGCTGGCCCCTGTGAGTGTGCATGCTGAAGGCTAGGTCAAATGAGGAACAGACTAAGAGTGGTCAGTAACTGTCTGGGATGGACATCTCCAAGGTTCAGGTGGGTCTAAGGTTCCTGTCTGATCTGTAAGCTGCCCATGGTCAGGACCAGCTTATTTGGATACTGTGTCTAATTTGCAAAGCTTATGATGCCGGTGTGAACCCAGTCCCGTTCACATTGAATGAAGCTATGGTGCTGCAGAGCCTCCCCTGTCTCTGTCTCTGTCTCTCTCTTTCTATTTGAAAGAGCTTGGAGCAAAGCAGGAAGCCCCAATGATAGCCATGAGAAGGCCCTGTCAGCAGTTCTCTGTGGGTTACACCAAATGTGAGGAGACTGACATGAGTGTCCTTTCTAAAGGTTTTATAAAGTGGGTTCGGCCCACTTTGCACATGTTCCAAAGTTCTGAAACAAAATTAATTCCAATTTTTTACTGACACAATCACTCTGTTATACTCAGTAATTGTGTCGGCACAGCAGGCTGACTCTGTTTTCTTCTCCTTCAGCTTTCATCTCGGTCAGAGCCTGTGTGAAGGAGGGCAGTGTTTCTTTCCTCCGTCCGAGGGACACACATGAATAACAAACAGATGGAATGAACACGGCTCTTTCTGTATCCTGAGAGTAGCTTAGCCGGAACATGAGCTTCTTGGAGAGAAAGACATGATATTATCCTGTCTTTGTATTTTATCAACTTTAGCACATGGCTCTTGATGATTTGTTTTCCTTTTAAAAATATTTATTTATTTATTATATAGACAGAGAGAAATTGAGAGGGAAGGAGGAGATAGAGAGACAGAGAGACATCTGCAGCCCTGCTTCACCACTGGTGAAGCTTCCTTTCTGCAGGTGAGGACCAGGGGCTTGAAGTCTTTGCACACTGTAATGTGAGTGCTTAACCAAGTGTGCCACCTGTGGAGTTTCTTTCTGGTATGAATTGCTGCTGATCAGCACGATCACAAATGACTGAATAGACTAAAAAGCTAAACGCATTTGCTCATTTCGTCTTTAGAAAGATTAGAGCTGAGACTTGAAACATATTTGTGTATTTCTAACATCACACATACATCACACATTATTTCAATCTGAGAAAACACTCCAATTTGGACATTTTTCAGATCCCCAAAAAAGAAGACAGTCAGTGTTGCTTATTTTAGGAACTGGCTTATCGACAGTATTGCTGATACAACAAAATAGAAGTTCCTTTCTGTATAAGGACCTAATAAATCCATTGCTTTTTAAAAATTTTTCATCTTATTGGAAGACTGGAGACTTAAGCACATGTGCACACTCGGGGACACTTCTTGCCTCACCGTGCTAAGTGTCTGCATTCCCTTCTTAGTGGAAAACATGGACTGGACATGGTGTATTGTGCCAAAGCAAAGTGTACCAAATTCAATCATGTAAGGCTCAACAACACTTGAAATGATTATCTGTGACTGGCTTACCACCAGTCCTTTGCCACAGAATGCAGTCTTGACCCTTGTCTTCAAGAATAGCATTGGAAACAGGCACGGAAGCATTCTGCCTAAGTGTGTTAGAAGTTTTGAAGTCGACTCTCCTGGGGGCATTCTTTTGGGTACTCAAAGGGATTCATCTGAAATAAACTTAATACTTCAGAGGGATCACAATACCGGTCACTGACACACTGTTAGTGTGTCACATAGATTTCTATGTTGAGTACCAGTAGCTGTGTCTTCGTGTTTATGAGAAAACAAGGGCTTACAGTCACCGTGGGCTTTCCCTTATGCACAGGCAGAATAAAGGGGAAAGGAGAAGACAGACCTTGATGTTCCCATTCTCTTCAACACTTTGAAAATCCTCATTTCCTTGACTTCATTATTAAATCCAAACTGCATGGTATGCTAATTGGTAATCTCAACTCCCTATGCACAAGTTCTTTCGCCATATTTATCCTGGAAAAGCACTAACTCTGAATTAGTCAGATCACCTGTCCCAGCAAAGGACTCTGGGAGGGAGGAGAGCACAGGGTGAGACATGGATGGACATGGGGCACTGCACCACAGCAAAGGACTCTGGGAGGGAGGGAGAGCACAGAGTGAGACATGGATGGACATGGGGCACTGCACCACAGCAAAGGACACTGGGAGGAGGGAGAGCACAGAGTGAGACATGGATGGACATGGGGCACTGCACCACAGCAAAGGACACTGGGAGGAGGGAGAGCACAGGGTGAGACATGGATGGACATGGGGCACTGCACCACAGCAAAGGACTCTGGGAGGAGGGAGAACACAGAGTGAGACATGGATGGACATGGGGTACTGCACCACAGCAAAGGACTCTGGGAGGGAGGAGAGCACAGAGTGAGACATGGATGGACATGGGGCACTGCACCACAGCAAAGGACACTGGGAGGAGGGAGAACACAGAGTGAGACATGGATGGACATGGGGTACTGCACCACAGCAAAGGACTCTGGGAGGGAGGAGAGCACAGAGTGAGACATGGATGGACATGGGGCACTGCACCACAGCAAAGGACTCTGGGAGGGAGGAGAGCACAGAGTGAGACATGGATGGACATGGGGCACTGCACCACAGCAAAGGACTCTGGGAGGGAGGAGAGCACAGAGTGAGACATGGATGGACATGGGCAATGCACCACAGCAAAGGACTCTGGGAGGGAGGGAGAGCACAGGGTGAGACATGGATGGACATGGGGCACTGCACCACAGCAAAGGACTCTGGGAGGGAGGAGAGCACAGAGTGAGACATGGATGGACATGGGGTACTGCACCACAGCAAAGGACTCTGGGAGGGAGGAGTGCACAGGGTGAGACATGGATGGACATGGGGCACTGCACCACAGCAAAGGACACTGGGAGGAGGGAGAGCACAGGGTGAGACATGGATGGACATGGGGCACTGCACCACAGCAAAGGACTCTGGGAGGGAGGGAGAGCACAGAGTGAGACATGGATGGACATGGGGCACTGCACCTCAGCAAAGGACTCTGGGAGGGAGGGAGGAGAGCACAGGGTGAGACATGGATGGACATGGGGCACTGCACCACAGCAAAGGACTCTGGGAGGGAGGAGAGCACAGGGTGAGGCATGGATGGACATGGGGTACTGCACCACAGCAAAGGACTCTGGGAGGGAGTAGAGCACAGAGTGAGACATGGGTGGACATGGGCTACTGCACCACAGCAAAGGACTCTGGGAGGGAGTAGAGCACAGAGTGAGACATGGGTGGACATGGGCTACTGCACCACAGCAAAGGACTCTGGGAGGGAGGAGAGCACAGAGTGAGACATGGATGGACATGGGGTACTGCACCACAGCAAAGGACTCTGGGAGGGAGGAGTGCACAGGGTGAGACATGGATGGACATGGGGCACTGCACCACAGCAAAGGACTCTGGGAGGGAGGAGAGCACAGAGTGAGACATGGATGGACATGGGGCACTGCACCACAGCAAAGGACACTGGGAGGAGGGAGAGCACAGGGTGAGACATGGATGGACATGGGGCACTGCACCACAGCAAAGGACTCTGGGAGGGAGGAGAGCACAGTGTGAGGCATGGATGGACATGGGGTACTGCAGTAAAACTTAGGGCACAGTGAAGTTGTCTGCATATTCAATGACTGCACTGTACAGCATTAAGCCCCTTGATTCAAAAGCAACGATCACCTGTCTTTTCTCCTGTTTCCCCTGTAGGGCTGAGTAAGGTCAAGCAAGTGTGTGGCTCCTGGGAGCTATGCAGATGCACCCCAACCCCAGCAAGACCACTGACCCTACTGCTCAGACCCTTCTCCCGAATGTCTCTAGAGAGAGACCCTGGCCCCTAGGTCCTCTCTGCTCCTCTTACTTGTCATTTTCCATCATGGACCTCAAGCTGTATTTCACTGATAGTTTATCTGAAAATGTTATAGAAATCTGTATGTTTCTCTCATTTCTTTCTGTTCTTGAAGGTCACCAGTGTTTAAGGCAAATGTGTTTCTTCCAGCTCGCACTGTGCGTCTTTCAGTTTACGTCAATATGAAACTTCTTCCAGGACTCGGTGTCCTAGATTTTAATGACAGCTGTGCTTGCTATGACTCAGACGTGTGTGGATTCTGTGACTCCTATCCCTGTATGCCTACGACTTAGAAAAAGTTACCGCTCAAATGTATCTAAAGATAAATATTTCAGACTAAAACAAAATCTGGCTGTGGTATAAAATGGGGCTACTTTAAAAGTGAGACCCGGACAGGAGTTATTTGTGCATATTAAAAATTCAGTCATGGTTATATTCCTCCATGATTTACATCTTGCCATACACTTAATATCACAAAATAAAATCTTAAATACTATTCAGTTATATGGTCAAAGTCAATGCTCTGTGAAATGAAAGCTACTTTAATCTATGGTGTATGCAGAATGTGTGTGTGTGTTTCACATGCAAGACACAGTGTCATATCCTTCTACTTGTACATGTGAAGCTCGTGACCAGAAGAAATGACTTAGAAATGCAGTGACCCTCGCTTGTCTTTATAGTCCCAATTAAGCCACAAATAAACTCTACAGGGCCAGTTGTCCATTTTACCTGGGACACAGGACGCCATGGGAAGGACCCGGAGTACTCAGGTGCACTGTGCAGAGTGCCAGTCTATTTTGCGATTGTGCTGCAGCTCTTTGCTTGACTGCACCTGAAGCGTGGGAAATAGTTTCTCTTTGCTACTGCCGTCCCCAAGGGTAGAGAAGACAGCTGTGAGAGGACTCCTGTGGGACCCCCTGAAGACTTTTAACAGTGTTATAAGAATAGCATTGGGAGTCGGGCAGTAGCACAGTGGGTTAAACGCACATGGTGCAAAGTGCCAAGGACCGGCCTAAGGATCCCAGTTCGAGCCCCCGGCTCCCCACCTGCAGGGGAGTCACTTTACAAGCAGTTAAGCAGGTCTGCTGGCGTCTGTCTTTCTCTCCCCCTCTTTGTCTTCCCCTCCTCTCTCCATTTCTCTCTGTCCTATCCAACAACAATATCAATAACAACAATAATAACTACAACAATAAAATAAGGGCAACAAAATGGAACAAATAAATAAAATAAATATTTTTAAAAAAGAATAGCATGTCGTTGCTTCATGATCAATGTGTTCAGCAGGCCTCCGCACTGCAAATTTTAACAACTTTCCTTATCATAATCTCTGTGCTCAGAACTGGTGTGCATTGTACTCTGTTAGGCCTGGTGTTTGGGGCTCAGGCTGATGTTAAGACAATGCTATACAGAATGTATAACAAACAAGCTTTACTAGGCAAAGGTTGTCTTAATATAGTACTATAACTACAGAAACAAACAAATATTAATAGTATTGGGCTAGCAATTTGATTATTTCATTAATAGGCCCAGATACGTGACTTTGTTACTTGTGTGCTACCATAATTTGATATTTACATAACAGTATGTCCATTTTAGTTAAGGGTTTTACCTGTAGAATTTAAAAATTTAACATTATTTCTTTCTAGAATATAGATTAGGATTTGCTCATGTAATGAGTTTTTTTTCATCTCTGTGCATCAGATTAACTGGAACTATCGAAACTTCCTGTCCTGCTCCCTAGCAGCAGAACGTTGCCTCCAGCCACATTTTGTGTGACTCAGTGGTGAAGAACAACACCCGAATGGAACCTAGGAAATACAAAGTCCCAACATCTAGCTGCTGCCTGGCCGAACATGCGTGAGCAGGAGCACCAAAACAATCTGAAGCCAATGGTGTCTTTCTGGCTATTATTAGGTGTTTCAAATATCTAGATTCTTTTTTTTTAACCTGGAGATATCTTACAGTGTTAGGTGGCAATTAAACATTCAAATGAATCTGATGAAATATCTTTGTGCATGTAAAATGGGAAAAGAAGACAACAAAACACCACACGCTTGTAGGATCGACTGTGAAGGGAACTGTACCGTATTGCCATTGAATCTCCACCAAGCTGTTTTCTCATCTTAACTCATCTACACAGTGAAAATGTGACCAGTTCACTGGCAAAGCAGTATAAAGAAAGAACAATTTAAGTGCTTAAGAAACACAAAAATCTTAATTTGACACATTTAATTTAAAAACTCTTGTATAAAAAGATTTAAATGATGCTTCAGTCCCTCCAAAATGTACAACTGTTTTAGTCTTTCTTCATGATCTGAAATATGTGAATTTATTTTCACAGTACCCCACCATGAAGCATGTCAGTGTGGACATTCTTGCTACTGCAACAGGTGTTTGTCAGCTTCTTAAGTCACTTTCCTTTGCCCTGAGGTGGTGTTATTTCCGGTACATTCCAAAGGCTCTGAAAAAAACTTTTGCAATCTCTTGCCAAGCCAACTCAGGGTCCCAGCATGGAAGTTACCGAGAAGCCATTGTGTTCACGCTTTCCTTACGTAAGCAAAATGTGTGTGTCTCCCTTTAATTTCGATTTTAAGAGCTAAAATACTAAATGTTATGTGAAAGTATGGCAGCAAGTTGAAATGCTTTTTGTTCGGAAGTAAACACTGCCTATCTGGGGGTAGAACTGATTATATTCCTGGTAAACGTTGTGCGAAAAAGCTTCTTATCATCTGTTTAGACCACCCTGAAATTTGACGAACGCAAACAAAAGCACCCTTGGTAGCAGGCAGTCCACCTCCCGGTGCTGCCTAGGTGCCAGTTTTTGGCAGACATGTCATGGCTAAACTTTTGCTTGTAGACTTCAGGGCCAGAGGCAGGTATCAGCAGAAGGGAGACCACTGATCACTTATTTCTTTGTATAGGTTTTCCCCTTTCAATCCACTCCACCCCTACCTCACCAAGTCAAGCCCAAGCCTGCACACGGTGGGTTGGCTGTGATCAGACTCAGGACACACACAGACTCAGGACAGTCACAAAGCCATAAAGAAGACAAGATCGCTCAGACCCACCTTTTGGAAGCTTCTCAGTCCCGCTGAAGGCCACCAGAGTCAGAATATGTACCAAAGGAATGTTGACAAGCTCTCTCATGATTAATCCAGAATCAGGCAGAAGAAAGTTCTTTCTGGACAACGCAAAGGAAAAATCTCTCCTCACCATTCACATTTTAAAGCAGAGTTAGTTAGTGAAGGGTCCTAGGCTAATGACTGCGTCAGCAGCCCTCAGAGCTCTAAGTATAATCAGGAATTCTCAGACTTGGCTGCAGTGATGGACGTGGCCAGCTGGTGAGTGTCCACTTAGGCCGGTGAAGCCAATGGAGGGCTGGAGGAACAAGGGAAAGAAAATCCCTTGTGAATCCCTTTCAAGACAGGAGCAGAAGGACAATACCAGATGTCTTCTGCAGTCATGCCGACGTTCCCAGCAGGAGAGGGTTATGGGCTCCTGATTCATCTCTAACACCACAGCAGAACTCGGAGAGGCTCAAACCCGGTTCCCTTGCTGCTGACTCCACCGCCCATATTCACTGGACCACTACATGTGGGGGACTGTGACATCAGCTCCCTTTCTTTCCTCCTCTGACTTCTGATTCTCCTGTTATCCCCCTCCCCTCTCATTTTAGACATTCATATTCTCTTAAAGATAACAAGAAACTCTTGACCGCTCTCTCTGCTTTATGCGTTATCATCCTCAGATCTTTTTCCCCCAGATTCTTTGCCCAGTTGAAAAGACTCCAGTAACTGTTTTTAAAATTACTTTTATCATCTTTATTTGTAAGATAAAGACAGCCAGAAATTGAGAGGATAGAGGGAGACAGAGAGGAAGAGAGACAGAGAGAGACCTGCAGCACGGCCTTACCACTCATGCAGCTTCCACCCTGCAGGTGGGGCCCAAGGGCTCAAACCCAGGTCCTTGTGCCCTGTGACATGGTCGCTCAATCAGGTGCCCCACCACCCGGCTCCCAATGGCTAGTTTTTAATCAGCTAGGAGGCTGTGCTGCCCTACCTACCTGGTCAGCTCCATCACCTCACCCCTGCCTCCACTTTCACCTGAGCCACCTGCTGGCGGGTCCCTGAGGATAGCACGGGCTGCTCATGCCCGACTAACCCTTGGGATGCAGGCGTCCTGCCCTCACCTTGGTAACATCTCCCTGGCTTGTTCACCATCTCCTGGAGACACAGAAGGCCGGCACTTCCCGAAGTTATGTGTGGATTCACAGCCCCTGAGCTCTTATGCAGTACTGCACTGTCTTCAGACTCCGCTTAGGACGTGCTGAGTACTTTAAATACTGAGTGGCCTAGGCATGGAGTGCAGAGGCCAGCACAAAAATCAAAGTTAGCATTTCAAAGCAGTCCCCTTTAGGAACAGGAGTCAAGGCAGATCTAGCTGTGTGACGCTTACTTTACGTCCACTGACCTGAAGCAGTTTGACTAGTTTCATAGAACGAACATGAAATGGAAAGTCACAACACTTAAAATCCTGCAGGTGGCCATGATGGACAGGGTGCTGTCCAGGAGGGAGCTGGACGCTACTGAAACGCCAGGTGCAACAGACCGAGGTGTTGTCTCTGAGTCTAACAACATAAGTCATTTAGGACCCTGATGAAGGGCGGCCTCCAGGAATGAAGAGGAATGAGGTGAGAGCAGGCATGTGCAGAGAGACAAGCCCGTGCTAGCTGCTCAGCGTGGAGGGACCAGGCTGTGTTCTGCAAGAGTCTCTGGGAAAGGGAGGCCCTGGAGGGCGAGACAGAGTGGCCACAGAATGTTTTCACTTTCCATGTATACTGAAGGTGTCATGTGAATGATCCTGCAGGGAGAAATCATTGGAATCATCGTTTGGATTATCTTTTCTCTTTAAAGAGAGTGGGGGAAAGGAATATTTCTGGACTCAGGTAAGGCTGGAGAATTGCATGTAGGACCTTGTAATACAAGAGGAGAGTGTGGGCTGTCATGGGCTCTCTGTCTCCCTGGCCACTGGCGGCAGAGACTGGGCAGCCCCTGGGGGCCTTGGGGGACCCTGGTGACGAGGGAGAGTGCGCCGAGAGGAATCAATCACGACCTCCTCCGGGAGAAGCTTCAGGGAGATGACTCATTTATGGGGAGTACAAGCAAGCAGATAGACTCAAGGGTTAGAAAAAATGTTGAGGTGATCATTAATCTAATCCATACAAATACTGAGTTAAGTCTTATCCTATCAAGTATTTGATCACAACTGGAAAGTTACCGCTTAAGGCCTGGTCCTGAGCTCATCCCTAGGTAGGCTTTGTTCTCTAAGGGTGAGTTACAAGTACCTCCGGGCAGAGGGGCTGGGGGCAGTTGAGCAAAGCCAGGATATCTGTGGTGGGGTTTGGTTGGCTATACACAATAATGCATGGTCTATGTCCACAGGGAATGAGGAAGCGTGTGTAGGAAGGTTTCCAGTTTGGAAAAACCCACCCATCATAAGGTCACGAGATCAGGCGAGGACCTGTCTACCACCTCTCCTGAGAAGGAGGGGGCTCAGGGTCAACCTTCCCAGACTCTCATGGAAATAATACCCTGGACTTCCCAGGCAGTGGGCCTTTGCCACAGGAGAGGGACTCACAGGCAGAAGGCAACATGTTTTCCAAGTCACCATTTGATCATGTCTGTCCTCTTTGTAATGGTGAAGGTGAGGTTAATGGCTAAAAACCACTATCCTGGGAAAGGAAAGAAAAGGGAAGGGAAGGGAAAGGAAGGGAAGGGAAAGGAAGGGAAGGGAAGGGAAGGGAAGGGAAGGGAAGGGAAGGGAAGGGAAGGGAAGGGAAGGGAAGGGAAGGGAAGGGAAGGGAAAGGGAGGGAAGGAGTGGGGAGAGCAGGGGAGGGAAGGACAGGGACAGGGAAGGGAAGGGAAGGAGACACACTGGAGGTTGTTGGCTACAAAGTTGCACTGATACTCTTATTTCTCTCCAGCTCTGCTGTTTTCTCAAATAACAGATGCTGAATTATTAGGTTTATTTTGGAGACTGAGAGGCAGAAGGGGTTATTTGTTAGTGACAAATTAGCCCAAGGAGGCAACATTCCAGGAGAGAGGATGCACTGTGAAGTGGATGAGTAAGCAGCTATGTTGAGAACAGAGATAGTTATAGGTGCCCATACTGGTCTGGCAAAGAAGGTAGGGGAGAAGGGGTGGGAGCAAAGACTGGAAGGGGGGTGAGTTGTTCTTAATTTTTAATTAATTTATTGGATAGAGGCAGAGAGAAATTGAAAGAAGGGGAGCTAGACTGAGAGATAAAGAGACAGAGAGACACCTACAACCCTGCTTCACCACTCATGAAGCTTTCCTCCTGCAGATGGGGACCAGGAGCTTGAACCCAGGTTCTTGTGCTCTGTAGTGTGGGTGCCTTATCAGGTGCACCACCGCCTGGCCCTGGAGTGCCTCAGCTGTGTGGATGGGCCTGTGCATGTGCGGGAGTTCCCCGAGAGAGAGCTGCCCATCACTGAGGGGCATTTTGGCAAGGGGCCCTCCAGGCCCTTTTGGAAGTAGACACTGCTGTGTCATGGCCAGTATTGCTATGTCTGGGGGACAGTGGGGCCGTGATGGAATGCGTGGAAAGGACACACTTTAAATTGTGGGAAGGCAGATGAGAAAGATTTAGTGATAAAGATGAGAGGAAATCTACATTTCCAACTTGGTAGATGTAAAAACTGGATAGTTAACTACTTGCTACCAGAACCTTCCTAAAGAAAGATTTCCACGGAGGTGATCTCTGTGCTGCATTTGTCAGGGATTGAACTCAGGACCTCATGGTTAAGAAACTAATGCTTTTTCAACTATGCCACCTCCTAGTCCACACTCTGCGCTATATTTGAAGCAGATGGCCCTCCCAATAACAAAGTCAGACGAGGGCTCTGCACTTCAGCTCCATCAGCACCCAGAGAGAGAGAAGGGAAAGGAGAGGGTTATATAGAGGTAGTTATGATGTCATGAGTGGCTTGAAGGGGAAGAGAGGATTGAATCAGAAAAAGAAGGTGCAGCTATGTATAAATGTGGACAGACAGTTGTAGAGAAGATGGTTGGCCCATGTCTACAGCCTTAGGGGAACTGTGGTGGCTTTTAGTGGGGAGACTGAAGATTCAGAACTCTGGTGGTGGCAATGGTGTGGATTCAATCCCCTGCTGACATGTAATTCTGTAATATATAAAAAAAAATTATGAGCAGCTAGGAAATCATTGAGATTAGAGCAGAAACTGTGAATTCCTAACAGTTGCTTTTTGGTAGCCTTGAGGGACAAAGTGGCAGGAAACCATTTGTCAGCTGTACCCAGTTCTTGTTTAGTGTAAGTAACGCCTCAGTAAACAGAGCAGTGAGTCTATATCCTTGAATTGGTATTGAAAAGACTTTAGGTAAATACTTCAAATAGGATAACTGGATCTCACACTTTAAGAAAATTCTTTAGAAGTTAAGGGATATATATTCCATGGAGTACTACTCTGCAATCAAAAAGGAGGATATTGTGTCCTTTGGGACAAAATGGGTGAAACTGGAGGGTGATTATGCTTAGTGAGGTAAGTAAGAGATGAAAGACAACTACCTTATGGTTACACTCAGATGTGGAATCCAGAGAGCTGGTTCACAGGAACTTGCCAAACAAAAATCCAAACAAAACAGACACAAGCAAACGGTAAGACTTATACAAGCTCTGGTGGTTTATCTTTGGGAGGTGGGAGGGTGGGGCATGGAGCTCTGGTGGTGGGTATGGTGTGGAACCAGACACTGTAATCTTAAAGTCTTGTAGCAAACTATCAATAACAAAATAAAACAATCCTGTAGACATCTCGACACATCTTTTGATAAAGGTGCACCGAAGCAGATTCCCAGCAGTGAGGCTCCCCCACCCACATCTGCCCAGTACTTCTTCCTCCTTGTCTTTTTGGGGAGTAGCCGTCCTCACTGGTGAAATTTTGTTTTGCCTTAATTTGGCACTTGAACCTTTTTCTTTGTGTAAGCTTTGGTTGAAGGCAATTCCTGCTTGTGCTATAGAAGTCAAGAAAAACTAACAGCTTAGTCTGTGAACCCGGATCATGGTGTTAGGTAAGTGCCCTAAATTCAGACAGTCCTCTGGCTTTGTCGGGACTTTGAATAGCTCACAAGTGACACACAGACAGAGGCCGCTGTAGTGCGTCCCAGAGGTGCTGGCAGTCAGGGTTCAGTGGCTGGGGGCCTCAGCAACACCCACTCTCTGCAGGGGACTCAGCCAGGGACTTGCCAGTGTCACCCCAACCGGGCTGAGATCCAGGCACAGCACTTGGCACCTGGCTGCCCTGGGTCCCTTCTGGTTTCCAGCAGTGAACAGATAAATCCATGTTCTTTTCTGTCACCCAGCCATTTTTGTGTAGAATACTACAATGTATGTGTAATTTGCAGAGCAGAAAATTGAAGTTCTGCGGGGACAGGAAATGCTCTGAGGAGACAAGAAATGCCCTGAGGGGACAGGAAATGTCCTGAGGAGACAAGAAATGCTCTGAGGAGACAAGAAATGCCCTGAGGGAACAGGAAATGCCCTGAGGGGACAGGAAATGCCCTGAGGAGACAAGAAATGCCCTGAGGGGACAGGAAATGCTCCGAGAGGACAGGAAATGCCCTGAGGGGACAGGGAATTCTCAGAGTGGACAGGAAATGCTTTGAGGAGACAGGAAATGCATCCAGTGTCCTGTGACTCAGTAATCATGGAGACAGAATCCTAGTGCAGGTCCACCTGACTTCTACATATTAACTTTTCCCCAAGCCACTGCATGCACATTTTTTATTGATACTTCATACTATAGGTATGTATTTTATTATAACTTTTTAATGATTTAGTAATGATGAACAAGACTATAAGATCACAGGGCTACAATACCACACAGTTCCCACCACCTGAGTTCCGTGTCCCCTCCCCTCCATTGGAAGCTTCCCTGTTCTTTATCCCTCTGGGAGCCTGGACCCAAATTCTTTATGGGGAGCAGAAGGTGGGAGTTCTGGCTTCTTTAATTGCTTCTCCGCTGGACATGGGTGTTGGCAGGTGGATTCATACTTCCAGCCTGTCTCTGTCTTTCCCTAGTGGGGTAGGGCTCTGGGGAGGGGAGGCTCCAGAACACATGGGTGAGGGCGTCTGCCCGGGAAGTCAGGATGGAATCATGGTAGCATCTGCAACTTGGTGGCTGAAAGGCAGTAAGATATAAAGCGGGACAATTTGTTTAATAAACAGAAACCCAAAGGTAGAAATAGAGCAGATGAAACTAGGGGTCTTTGTGTGGGAAGAAGCTAGGAAGTCTATTTAAGGTATAGTCCATGTGGCCTATTGAATGTACTAATTTTTGCCTGAGCCTGATAGCTAACATGCAGGTGGCCGCAAGTTTTGTCTGGGAAGATGGTGTCAGAGTTGAGACTAGGACCAGAAAGCTGCGTTAGGGCAGAGAGTAGCTCCCAACATGAGGAAAGTATATAAACAACATGAACTGTTTCCCCATCATCTTGCCCCAGGGCCCGTGTCTGTTCACATTCAGCACAGGAGCCTGTGTGACCTGAGTCCCTGTCAGTCTGAGCTCACAGGCCATGCTCACATGGCCAGTAAAAAGGAAGGAAGGAAGGAAGGAAGGAAGGAAGGAAGGAAGGAAGGAAGGAAGGAAGGAAGGAGAATGAAAGCACATACATAAACACACGAGTCTGAGTTTGTTTTATAGCCCTGACGCCAGAGGCCACTGTGGTCCTGGCAGAGTGACCCGCTTCACTCCCGGCTGGGCACAACTTCACACACTGTGTGTGTGTCTGCTTTTGCTGCATGTTAGTATGATTGTAAGTCGCATGTGTTCTGCTGCTGAGAGAGCCCAGGGCTTTAGGGGCAAGGAATGTCCACCTGGCTCGTGGTTCCTGACCTTGACAGGAGAGATTCAGCTTGAAGATTTAAGGGCTAGGAAGCACAAAAAGCCAGGTTGCCGACTTTTCTCCTCCCTCCCTCCCTCCCTCCCTTCACCTCTCCCTTTCTTCTCCTCCTCCTCCTTTTTTTGTTTTTGTTTTTGTTTACCAGAACTCTATTAAACGCTGGTGTCTGGTGGCCTTTGAGTTTAAACCTGGAAACTTTGGTGCCACAGGCATGAAAGCCTCTCTGCATAACCCCTAGGCTATCTCCTCAAAACTGCAGGCGTGTCACACAACCAATCCTAGGAGGTCTTGTTCTGTTAAATTTTATTTTGACAGTTTGGTTTATGGGATCATCATGTTGTAGAAAACTAAAGCACAGTATAATGAAACTACGTGTATTTAAAGATGGAAGAAACTGAATCTTAAACCCAGGAGCCCTTCCTGCCTCTCTGTAATGACTGAAACTCTAGGCGGCTCTCCTTGTCCTGACCTGGTAGCGGCTGGCTATAGCACACAGAGCACATGAGTGCTGTTCAGAGATCAGGCCCAGGCATCTCCTAGCAGTTTCCATAAGTAGAACAGCATGATTCTAGTGACTGTGTTAGGTAATTAAGCACTCGGGAACGTGTCTGAAGTGTCAAGGCTGCCTGAAAAGTAGTTTACTTGTTTTGAAAACTATTTTACCTGGGGAAAGGAGCCCTCAAGTTGGCCTTCACCAGCTCAGACACACAGGAGGATGCCGGGAACGCCTGTCTCACACTTCGATCAGTGTGGCGAGGCCCATTTATTCAGTCAGGTTTTGCAGTGATTATTTTATGCTGCTGCAGGCACTATTAAGTGCAGTGCGGGAGTAATTCCAGCACTCCCGAGAACACTGGTTTAATAAAAATATAAACTCACAGTAGATTTTGGGGACCTACTGGGTCAGACTAGAGGTCACCTAGGGCTAACAGAGGGCAGGGCCAGAGTGCACTACGTTGAGGAGGGAAAGTCCGTGCGTGTGATTATATCACACAACCCAGGAGGCACTTTCCTGTCTTCCTGAGTAAATGATGACTTTCTCAGTGTTTATGTGGCAACACAGAGTTCTCTGATAAAACTGTGGCTGCTTTTGCCTGGTCCCCACCAGGGTTACTGCTGGGGCTTGGGGCCTACACAGCCCCAGCTCCCAGGGACCATGCACTCTGTTTCCTCCCTCTTTCTCTTTCTTTCTCTCTTGATTTTATCTTATTTAGTTTTTTACTTTTATGATGGACAGAGGAGAGTGGAGTGGGTGAGAGGGCGGGTGGGCAGGCGGGCTGGAGGCAGCTGTGGCAGTGCCTCACCCCATGTGAGGCTGGCTCCCTGCAGGTGGAGACTCAGGGCCTGAGTGTCTGGAGATGTGCGGCGGCCTCTACAGATGCACCACCACCCTGTCCCAGCTGTGTCTCTTTCAGTCAAGAAATAATTGAGGGTGGGGAGACAGCATGATGGGTATGCAGACAGACTCTCACGCCTGAGGCTCCTGAGTCCCAGGTTCAATCCCCCGCACCCTCATAAGCCAGAGCTGAGCACGGCCCTGGGGTTTCTCTCTGTGTCTCTCTCTGTCTGCATCTCTCTCAAAAATAAAATAAATAAAATATTTAAAATATAAAATAAATAAAATATTCGCAGTAGCGAAGCAGGTTAAGCATAGGTGGCACAAAGAGCAAGGACCGGCTTAAGGATCCCGGTTTGAGCCCCCGGCTCCCCACCTGCAGGGGAGTCGCTTCACAGGCGGTGAAGCAGGTCTGCAGGTGTCTGTCTGTCTCTCCCCTCTCTGTCTTGCCCTCCTCTCTCCATTTCTCAATGTCTTATCCAACAACGATGACATCAATAACAACAACAATAACAACTACTACAATAAAAAAGGCAACAAAAAGTAAAATAAATAAATACAAGATTTTAAAAATAAATAAAATATTTAAAAAAGAAATATTTGAGAACAGCAATAAATTGTGGTTTCAAAGAATAAATTATCTTTCTACAATGGGAAAGTTTTTTTTTTTAATACCAGTCATTCAATATACAAAATAAACAACAATATTTAAAATTCAGTAATTACAGTGACTGGGCAGTGGCACACCTGGTTGAGCGCACACATCACAGCGCACAAGGACCCAGGTATGAGCCCCTGGTCCCCACCTGCAAGGGGAAAGCTTCATGAGTGGTGAAGCAGGGCTGCAGGTGTCTCTCTGCCTCTCTCTCTATCACCCCTTAGCTCTTGATTTCTGTCTGTCTCTATCCAATAAATAAATAAAGATAATTAAAAAATTTTAAAGTCAGTAATTTTATAGAGTCCAGGTGGTGGCACACTAGATTGAGCAAACACGTTACCATGTTCAAGGATCCAGGTTCAAGCCCCAGCTCCTGCAGGGATGAGGCTGACGAGTGGTAATGCAGGGCTGCAGGAGTCTCTCTGCCTCTCTTCCTCCTCATCTTCCCTTTCTATCTGCCCTCCCAGTTTCTTTCTGTCCAATCAAGTAAAAAATAATAAAAAAATAAAGGGGAAAATGTTTACCTAGACTGATGGCCATGCCAGCTTCCCCTTTACTTATTTATTAGATAGAGACAGAAACTGAGGCGGGAGGGAGGATTGAGACAGAAAGAGAGACACTTGCCTCACCAGTCACACAGCTTCTCCCTGCAGGTGTGAAGAGCAGGGCTGGAATCTGGACTCTTGCGTCTTGCAGCACGTCTGCTCGCCAGGTGCCCACCCTCCTTGCCCACAGTTTTGCCTTATGACATTACTATATGCAGTTGTTAAATACAGCTCTGGGGCAGGGAGAGAGCATGATGCAAAAAGATGCTCACGTCTGAGGCTCTGAGGTCCCAGGTTCAGTTCCCTGCACCGCCACCAGCCACCACTGAGCAGAGTCCTGTGCTTTCTCTCTCTCATCAAAATAAAATGGGGAAATGGCATATTTAAAAATAAAGCTCTGCACTTCATAATTATTTGTCAATAAAGACCATAAAACAAATACAATGGTCACTTCTATTGTTATGGCGTTGTATATGCTTACTAAGTTGTTTCTTATATTTATTTATTTATTTGCCTCCAGGGTTAGCAAAAACACTGGGGCTCAGTGCCGGCACCATGAATCCACTGCTCCTGGGGGCCGTTCTTCTTCCCCCCCTTTTGTTGCCCTTGTTGTTGTAGCCTTGTTGTGGTTATTATTGTTGTTGTTGATGTCGTTTATTGTTGGACAGGACAGAGAAAAATGGAGAGAGGAGGGGAAGACAGAGAGGGGGAGAGAAAGACAGACACCTGCAGACCTGCTTCACTGCCCGTGAAGTGACTCCCCTGCAGGTGGAGAGCCGGGGGCTCAAACCGGGAACCTTACGCCAGTCCTTGCGCTTTGCACCATGTGTGCTTAACCTGCTGCTCTACCACCCAACCCCCACTAAGTTCTTTCTAAATTTTAATGAATTTCCACCTTGAATACTGTTGTCTATCATTCATTATAGACAAGAGACAATCTTCCCAAGAGCTCGGAAAAAAGGAAAACACCTGCCAATGGAGTTCAGCTTTAAAACCCAAACACAATGGATCAGTACATACATTTAAAATGCCGATAAAGGAAAATACAACTAATTCAGTTGGACACAATCCACTTACTATATTTGTGTATATTTAGGTTGCTGGCAGAGTGTAGAACTTGGAAACCTGAAGCCCCACGTGCCTTCTCTAGCACTACATATCCAAACTTGGCAGTTCTCTGGTCCCTCTCTTTTTCTTCTCCCTCTCTCTCTGGTAAAAGTCAGTACATAAATTATAGTCATTAAGAAAGAAAAAGCTTCTAGGGCTCTGAGCTGGGGCTTAGCAAATGGGAGGCTTGTTACATCTGGTTATTTAGGACAGCTGAATAGGCAAAGGGGCAAAGATGGGCTCATCATGATGGCAGGAGCCAGGAGTCCATGTTACCAGCACTCAGCTACACGGGTTCGAGCTCTGGGGAAGCAGCTTGGTGGGTTCTGGGGAGAAGGCGAGCAGGCCAGGGCAGCAGAAGCAGAGAGCGTTTCCTGCCAGACACTCGCTTAAATAAACTTTTTACATACCTGCCTCCTGTGTGGGTCTGTGTAAGCCTGGAGTGCACTCATCACTGACACCAGCTCTATGCTAATTACATTCATGTCCGGACAAGAAATCCTTATGTGTTCACATAATTATTAATAGCTCAGAATTTATTTTAATCTAAATTGTGTTTCTCCTAGACTACAGAAACACATATCTTCAGAGGTTAGTACTGACCGTACACATCTCAGTAACACCCCAGAGGATGACTATCGTTGGTCAGACTTTCAGTTTTTCTTAGAATTTTTCCATTCAAGATAATAGTAAGGCCTAGCCCTGCTTGTCTATGATGAGTACCATGACTCCCAGCATTTCATTCCTATTATTTTGTTTAATCCTCATTAGAATGCTGTGAGGCAAACACCATCACTGTCCTCATTTTTCAGATAAGGAATTTGATTATGCAACATACTCAAGCTTGCACAGTTCAGCGAGCCAAGACTTTAATAGGAGACTTGTGAGCCCAGCAACTGTGCTCCTGGCCGGGACCCCCTGTGACACCACGTGAGCCTTCTTTTGTGCTTTCGTGCTTTGAGCATGCCCTGAATGCTGTGGACTGACTGTGCTCTATGCTTGGTCCTGAGAACGAACCTGGGGGGACTCAAGTCTCCTGACATGCACGGTGTAGACACCGTGTAGACTCCTGACATGCACGGTGTAGTGAGTATCCAAGATGTGAGGATCCAAGCCGAAGCTAAAGACAGGAATCTAACTCTGGAGTACACGGTGGGGCTCATTCCTTAGAGAAGATGCCAGAAAAAGGTCTCTGCAAGAAAGTGATAATGAAGTCGAGATTAGGTGGATCAGGAAAAGTCAGTGAGGCATGAGGAAGAATGCAGCAGGCCTTGGGCCTTGGGGAAAGCATAGCCAAGTGCTGGGGTCACATGACCAACCCTGGGCGGGCAACACACATGCCAGGCTCACAGTGCCATGAAAAGTCCCTTTCTCGCTCTCCCTTTGCTCTTACTCTAGACCCATGAAATACTCCCTTTAAGTGTGGCTGCACAGAGAATTTGTCAGTAAGAAAGCAATGATTTTGGGGAATGATGAGAGTCATTTCTCCCTGCAAAGTCAGGAATTCTCCTGTGTATCACTCTCTGGGATATTTTCTTCTTCTTACCAAATGTTTAACCCCACACTAGCCAAAAAGCAGACTGAATTCTTGAATGTAATGATCTCAACTCCACCTCAAGTTCCCAAGCAGCTCCAGCCTGACTGACTTCCATTTGTAAGCACAAGTCTTCCTCTCTTGGCTCTCATTCATGAACTTCTGCTGACAGGAAAGGCAGAGTGAGAGAACCGTGGGTTTTCACGGAGAAGAGTGATTTGGTGTGTGTAGGATCCATGCTTGCTCCCATCACTTTGACTGGACAGAAGGTGCATCTGGGAAGAGAGTCTGAAAGAAGTCCTGGTTTGGATGTTTAGGGAATAAGACAGAAACCGCTTTGTCTGAGCGGTCATGTGCCAAGTGAGTAATGCTGAGATCCTGTTGCAGTGTGAGACTGTGTGAGCGAGTGTTCCCCACTCCAGGCATGGAAACGAGACTGAGCTCATAATATTTATTTCTGCTCTGGAGTGCCTTTGCAGACCTGAAACATCTGAACTAACAAAAAGGCCTCCAGCGCCTAATGGAAGCCAGCTGCTCTGAGGACTGCGTTCCTACGTGTGTGAGTGTGTGTGTGTGTGTGTGTGTGTGTGTGTGTGTGTGTGTGTGTGTTGGATGGGCCAGCTTCGTATTTATTCACTTGCAGGCCCTCTGGAGAAGGGGCACGTTCAGGCCAGCTGGAATGCCAAGGGTCTTCTGCTGGACATTCGTTAACGTGAAGTGTTAGTTCATGTCAGAGTATCTTCTCAGAGCACAGCTGAGAGCCACAGAGGACCAGAGGGTGGGCTGTTAGGAGCAGTGACGCTGTGGGAGGCCACGTCCACAGTGAACGATAGGTGTTTCCGCCAACATGGAATAGTGACTTATTATCAGACACGGTGACTGCACTGAAGCTGGCGTCGCCTGAGTTTGCCTGGATCTTTGCTGTTAGTGATCATACACCAGCAAGAGGCTGACCACGGCTAATGCAAAGGCCATTTTCAGCTCCTGGGCCCAGCTCCTTCTTATCCTTTATTACTTGACACTTGTCTTTCCAGGTTGATTGAATGGACTAGCAGAGAACTTAAATTTTACCCATTGGGAAACAACCCAGAATTTCTTTCAGAATACTTATTTTTTTCCTCCTCTTTCCCAAACCCCTTGATTCATTTCACTAAACAGACCTGACCCTGGGGATCCTGTGTGGTGAGCCTCTGCGGGGCCTGCCAGCCAGGCCAGGAGCTTGTGTGACTGTCTGCCATGATGAGAGGGTTAAGTGGGTGTCGGAGAGGCTGGTCAAAAATACCCTCGGGGACAGCCATGGGCTTTCAAAGGGGCAAGCAATCAGGAGCAAGATCCAAGGTACTCCCTACGGGGAATAACGTTTGATTTTTATTATTATTTTTTTAATCACAGTGACTCTCAGCTTTGGCTATTCGGTTTCTGAGGTCAGACCTGGGGCTTCTCAAATGCAAGCCCAGGAAATACTGCTGTCTCTTAGTCCAGGAGTGATGTCTGAGCCCTGGGATTGGAGCAGGAGCTACGGGGGAGGCTTTCTACAAGACGTGAGCCCATGGCATGAACGAGCTACTGCTTCTCTCACCTGAGTCCTCTTTAGGCTCATCTACTTCTACGAATGCCAAGAGAAACAAGATTTAAATGAAGAGAGAAAATGGAACATAAAAGAACAGGAGACGTTCGTGTTGATCTATGGAAAGCTAACCCCTGACGGCAGATGGGTAACACTTCTCTTCCCACGTGAAATAAAAGAAAATTGCATTCAGCGTGGGGGTAGATAGCATAATGGCTAGGCAGAGACTTGCATGCCTGAGGCTCCTAAGCCCCAGGTCCAATCCCACACACCACCCCAAGTCAGAGCTGAGAAAAATGCATTCATATACAAAACTCACAAGGGTAACACTTCAATGCTAGATTTTTGTTAATTGCAGGGAAGATGGGACCTGCTTAAAGATGACTGATCAGGCTTTACTTACAAACCACTTGCACTAGAAATTCAAACCTGTAAATATTGGGAAAATCTGGATACCATGAACATGCCTTGGTCTCTGGTGGTCTGGAGCGCTGACTAGAGGTGGTCAGACTGGCCATAAGAAACCTCTGTGTGGGAGGGTCTCACAGCAGCCCTCACGGTGCCAGTGAAGGTGCTTTCTGAGTCAAAGGGAATCAAGGGTAGCGGAGAGGCCGGAGTCATGACTGGCTTCAGCTGGTCGCTGGCTTGTGGAAGTAAGGATGCTGCCAACATTCCTCAAGTTGCAGGCTACCGGCCATTGACAGTGCAGAGACAGGGGTGGCAGGATGTGGGCAGTGGTCTTCAGACAGTGGCACATGGGGCCTCAGGTTCCTGTGGGGCCCCGCCATACAGGATAGACAGCTCAAGAGCAACGCACAAGAGGAACTGCAGAGACGACATTGAAAAATATTGGTAGGGAGTCGGGCTGTAGTGCAGCGGGCTAAGCGCACCTGGTGCAAAGCACAAGGACCAGCATAAGGATCCTGGTTCGAGTCCCCGGCTCCCCACCTGCAGGGGAGTCACTTCACAGGTGGTGAAGCAGGTCTGCAGGTGTCTGTCTTTCTCTCCCCCTCTGCCTTCCCCTCCTCTCTCCATTTCTCTCTGTCCTACCCAACAACAACGACAACAATATTAACTACAACAATAAAACAACAAAGTCAACAAAAGGGAATAAATAAATAAATAAATAAAAATTTTGAAAAAGAAAAAATATTGGTGACACGCTGTTTTACAAGACTTGTCATAGACGTGCATTTCCCACCCATCCCTCATGGTGTCAGGACAGTTCACCCCCGCCTACACCATCTCCCTTCACTGCAGAGAGCCTCGTCCCCAAGCTCTGCCTACACCCCACCCCGCCCACTGGTGTGCTCATGCCTGCTGACACAGGCCAATGACTGGTCCCTCTGTCACTGTATATTTTTCTGTCCTTGTCCAAAAATGAGAGTTACCTGGAAGAACTTACTCCCATGCCTCAGATTCCCCTGCACTCATTTAAAACCACTCGATCAAGGAGCCGGAGCACTTTCCTTACAGAGCTCCAAGTCCACTTTGGGGAATCCCACAGGAGTCCGACCACCACACTCCCATCAAAAACTTGTTTTGTTAAGGTCAGTAATGACTTATGAGATGCTTGTTACCACATGGGCACAGTTTGCCATTGTTCTGTGACAGACATGACTTCCACCGCCAGCTGGGGTCCTCTGCCATCACTGTCCACGGGTCCTCAACACCCAAACTCCCCTCCTCCTGCCCCCACACATCCTTGGCCTTGCTGCAGCCAACCACAGCTGGTCCACATGTCACCTGTGTTTTTCACGCTTCTTGTCTCACCTGTGGGTCAGGTCAGCTAAGATTTACCCCTCTCCTTCTAACTGATTCGTCTCAGCAGGGTCCTTTCAAGTGTCATCTGAGGTGTGGCACAGAAGACGAGTGAGTAGTGGACAGTAGTCACTGTGTGTGAGCAACATGGCCGCCTTGACCACTTACCTGTCACTGGGCTTATACCCAGAGACTGCAGAAGAGAGTCCTTGGTTTTCATCATGTGCAAGAGGAAAACACCCTTAAGAAATACACTTTAGGGTCAGGTGGGGGCTCACCCAGTAGAGTGCGAACATTAGCCGTGCTTGCAGACCCAGGCACAGGGGCAAGGGCCCTACCTGCAGGGAGGTAGATTCAGGAGTGGCGAGCAGTGCTGTAGGCATCTCCTCTCTGCCCCCCTCTGCCTCCCGCTTCTTCTCTATCTGCATCACACACTCTATCAAAGTGACAGGAAGCAATGTCGCCTGGGGACAGCGGAATGTGCAGGCTGTGATTTCCAGAGACAACCATGGTGTCAAAAATGAAAAACAAAGAAGAGAATATACTTTTTTTTCTCAACTTCAATACCCAGAAGTAAACTTTCATTATTTTTAATTTTTTTATATTTTGCTTTATTTATTTTTGATAGATGCAGACAGAAATTGAGAGGGAAGGGGGAGATAGAGAGGGAGAGAGACAGACACCCGCAGATTTGCTTCACCACTCATGAAGCTTTCCCCCTACAGAGGAGGAGCACGGCTTGAACCTCAGTCCTTCCTTGTACACCTGTGAAAGTCCATCAATAGCAACACAATAACAGTACAGGATGGACCCCAGACTCTCAATCAGATAGATCAGCCAGGCAGGACATCAATAAGGAAATAAGAGAATTAAATTGCTAGATGGGGAGATTAGACGTAGTGGGAATTGACAGAGCTCTTCATCATAAACAAGTGAGCATACGTGCTTCACCACTCGCAAAACTTTCCCCCTGAAGGTGGGCACTGGGGGCTCTAACCTGGGTCCTTTTGCATTGTAACATGTGTACTCAACCAGGTGTGCCACCACCTGGCCCCCTATGGTCTCTTTCATTCTCTCCCTTTACCTTTCTTTGTGTTTCTAGCTTTATAAAAGAGAAATAAAGGAAGGAAGGAAGGAAGGAAGGAAGGAAGGAAGGAAGGAAGGAAGGGAGGAAGGGAGGGAGGGAGGGAGGGAGGGAGGGAGGGAGGGAGGGAGGGAGGAAGGAAGGAAGGAAGGAAGGAAGGAAGGAAGGAAGGAAGGAAGGAAGGAAGGCGAGCTTTGCCTGATAGAGGTATGTTTGCACAAGTATAAAAATGTCCAGTCTTCGTGACTAAGCCTGAAAGTCCCATGCTGGGCTCTCCCTAGGGTGGCATCCTAATGCTTAGTGTCCAGTTACCTGGCACTGTCCATGCGCAGTGGTGTCTCTCTACCCACAGACAGGTTTCCTGGACCACAGGTGCTCTGCCAGGGTACTGCCTGTCACCTGCTTTCCTGATCTTCGCCGGATAACCCGTCCATTTCTTCTTACCTGCTGGATCCCAGTGCGGACAGTGTTCATTGTCATGGCTTACCACTGTGCAGCACTTCATGGCTCAATCTGGTTATAATCTGACCTAAATAATCATAGGAAATAAACAGATCTAAAATCTCTGTGTTTAAATCCACACCAACTGTATCACTTGCAAATGGGCTTCATAAAAGCCTTAATAAGACAGTCTCATGACTCCAGGAGAGTCAAGCCTGATTTATGGTTTCTTGATAGCACTTAACATTTTATTTGGATTTAGAATAGCTCTGGACACATCCATCAAGCAGGCTGTTTTCAAATATTTCTTCTCAGCTGTTCCTGGTGCCAGATTGTCTAACAAACAGAGGTATAAACAGATGCAACTTCTCATGGAGACTGCCTGCTCACTGTCATGCAACAGGCCAGCTGGTGGCTCAAACCACAGTACAGTTCGTGATCCAACTCGCAGGTAGTTGGGTTCCCCTGCAAGAGCAGTGTTCAGTTCTTATACTTGGAAAGCAATGAAAGTTTACTGGTGATAATTAGACTCTGGCTTACTAGACGATAGTTAAAATGGTGTTTTATTCACTGCATATATATCAGACATGATGGTATGTTATTATCGTGTGTATTCACACACTCATGCCATGCAAAGGAGAACTTGCATTACATCTTGAAAGTATGTAGCTACCACAGCTGGTCTTAGAGGGATCATCGTGGAGGAAGCATAGGAATCTCAGGCATGAGGTCCTGGGTTTCAGGAGGCTTTTATTTCTTTGGCTCTAATTGATCTATTCATGTTCCTATTTCCTTTTGGTTTAATCTGAGGAGTGTGTCTGTTTCTAAAAATGTATCCATCTCTCCAGATTTTCTAGTTTTGTGGAATATAATTGTTCATAGAAGCTTCGTTTGATGCTTTGTATTTCTGTGGTATCTATTGTGATCTCTCCTCTTTCATTCATGATACGATATAGTAAAGTCTTCTCCTTCTATCTTTGTTTATTTATTTTTTGATTTTTATTTTTTAGTGAGTCTAGCCAAGGATTTATTCTTTTTTTACCCTTTCAAAGAACCAGCTCTTAGCTTTGTAGGTCTTTTGTATGGTTCTCTTGTTCTTAAAGCTGTTAATTTCTGCTCTATTTTTTGTTATTTCGCTCTGCTTCTTTTAGGTTTCTCCTTTTCTTTCTCAAATGCTTTCAAGTACAAAGTCTGGTTGCTTATTTGTGTGTATTCTTGTTTCTTTATGTGGACCTTTGTGACTATGAATTTCCCTCCTAGTACTGCATTAGCTGTCTCCCAAACATTTTGATGGCTTATGTCTTTATTCTCATTTATTTCTAGGAACATTTTAATCTCCTCTTTAATTTCCTCTTTACCCAATAATTTGTATTGTACTGTTGAGTTTCCATATTTTGGGTTGCTCTCTAGCATTCTATTTGCTGCTTAATGTTAATTCAACTCCACTGTGGTCTGAGAAGATGCTTGGATGACTCTGATGGCTTTGAATTTGTTGATGTTGTCCTTGTAGCGTAGCATAGGGCCTATTCATGAGAATTTCCCAGCCGGGTTTGAGAAGAATGTATGCTCACTTGTTTATGATGAAGAGCTCTGTCAATTCCCACTAGGGCTAACCTCCCCATCTATCAGTTTAATTCTCTCATTTCCTTATTGATGTCCTGCCTGGCTGATCTATCTGATTGAGAGTCTGGAGTCCATCCTGTACTGTTATTGTGTTGCTATCGATGGACCTTCACAGGTGTCTCAGTAACTGCTTTACATATTTCACTGCCCTTTCATTTGGAGCATAGATGTTGTGAGCTCCTCTTGGTTGATTGATCCCCTTAGCATTATAAAGTGACCATTCTTTTCTTTTACTATTTTAATTGTTTTGAAATCCACTGTGTTTGATATGAGTATAGATATGCTAGGTCCCCCACCCCTTTTTTGAGGTCCATTGGCTTGTATAATGGTTTCCCATCCTTTTATTTTGAGCCTATTATCCTAGTTGGTCAAGTGGGTCTCCTGCAGACAGCATATGGATGGGTCATGTTTCTTTATCCACATTCCTACTCTTTGTATTTTCATGGGTGAGTTCTAACTCTTAACATTTAATGAAATTACAGATTTGAGATGTTTCAGTGTCATTATTTTATATGGATCTTGCGTATACGTGGATGCTTTATAGGAGTCCCTTTGGAACTTCTGTAAGGCTGGTTTGGTTGTAATTGATTGTTTCAGCTGTTATTTTTCTGAGAATGTCTTTTATTTCCCCTCCAATTTGAATGAGAGTCATGAGGGATAGAGGATTATAGATTGGAAGCCTCTTGTTTAGCACTTTATAGATGTTTCACCATTCCCTTCTGGTCTAAGGTTTCCGTTGAGAAATCTGCAAATAGCCTTATGGCTTCGCCTCTCTATGTTACTCACCAAAAGCAAGGTTGAAGCCTCCACTCCCTACCTACAGGGGGGTCACTTCACAAGCAGTGAAGCAGGTCTGCAGGTGTCTCTCTTTCTTTCTCCCTCTCTCCCTCCCTATCCCCTCTCAATTTATCTCTGTCCCGTCAAATAAAAAAATAGAAGTAAAAAAAAGAAGAGGGTGGGGAATGTCCAACAGTAATGGTGGATTTGTCTTGCAGGCACCAAGTCCCCAGTGGGCTCAGGATAATGGGCTGTGAAAGCAGTTTTTGATTTTGTGAACTCAGCTCCTGCCAGTACACTGTTGCTTTTTCCCTGTCAATACTGATCCTCCTCCATAGTAGAAAGCTGCCATCATTCCTAAGTCATACTAGTATTTAAATGAAGTAAGATAGTTTGTCAAGAAATGAGCAAATGTTCTGCTTTCACCTCTACTCCCTTACCTGGAAAAGGTCTTTTTCGGAATCTCTCACATTTATTTGGAAGTTCCCAGGGGAGCTTCATATGTATGTGGGTTGTACTTGAATTCACAACTGAGTCTCTTGAATAGTGCCATATCCATTAATTTCCTTTTGCATACCAGCCTTGAGCAGGCATCTGGAACAACTCTAAGCTGTATGAGCCCCTATTCACTGGCCCTGCTTTTACTTTTTGCTGTAATCATGTTCTCTGGAGTGCTGGGGGTACCATGTTCCAGTACTTGCCAAGCTGCCACAACACTCACTAATGTTGTCTAGGGACTGCTGTCATGTAGAACTCAACCACACACACCAAGTAGTCCTGTGTCATCCCTGTGGGCTGCTACTCCTCCACACACACCAAGTAGTCCTGTGTCATCCCTGTGGGCTGCTACTCCTCCACACACACCAAGTAGTCCTGTGTCATCCCTGTGGGCTGCTACTCCTCCACACACACCAAGTACTCCTGTGTCATCCCTGTGGGCTGCTACTCCTCCACACACACCAAGTAGTCCTGTGTCATCCCTGTGGGCTGCTACTCCTCCACACACACCAAGTAGTCCTGTGTCATCCCTGTGGGCTGCTACTCCTCCACACACACCAAGTAGTCCTGTGTCATCCCTGTGGGCTGCTACTCCTCCACACACACCAAGTAGTCCTGTGTCATCCCTGTGGGCTGCTACTCCTCCACACACACCAAGTAGTCCTGTGTCATCCCTGTGGGCTGCTACTCCTCCACACACACCAAGTAGTCCTGTGTCATCCCTGTGGGCTGCTACTCCACCACACACACCAAATAGCCCCGTGTCATCCCTGTGGGCTGAACTCAACCATGCACACCAAGTAGTCCTTTGTTGTTAAAATTCGTAGGCTCCAGCTGGCTGGGCTAGCTTCACGGGTGGGTAACAGAGACGACCAGAGACATACGGCTGGGCAGGGAAACTGTATTTCTTTATTCAGGAACAACAATTCATAAACTAAGACAAACTAATCACCAAACAGAACTCTGCTGCCTCTTTCCCCCCGCAGCGACGCAAGCACTCTCGATCTCTGCCTCTCTCCCCCCGCGACGGCGCCAAGCACTCTCTAACTCTGCCACTCTGGAACTCTGGCACTCTCTCGGGGTTCCTAGGGGCGGAGCCAAGTGGGCCTGCGAAACTAGCAGGACTGATCCAATTTTCTTGACGGGGGAGAACTAGAACAACCCAATGTAAAGCATACAACAGTCCTGTGTCATCCCTGTGGGCTGCTACTCCACCACACACACCAAGTAGTCCTGTGTCATCCCTGTGGGCTGAACTCAATCAAGCACACCAAGTAGTCCTGTGTCATCCCTGTGGGCTGCTACTCCACCACACACACCAAGTAGTTCCATGTCATCCCTGTGGGCTGCTACTCCACCACGCACAACAAGTAGTCCTGTGTCATCCCTGTGGGCTGCTACTCCACCATGCACACCAAGTAGTCCTGTGTCATCCCTGTGGGCTGAACTCAACCAAGCACACCAAGTAGTCCTGTGTCATCCCTGTGGGCTGAACTCAACCAAGCACACCAAGTAGTCCTGTGTCATCCCGGTGGGCTGAACTCAACCAAGCACACCAAGTAGTCCTGTGTCATCCCGGTGGGCTGAACTCAACCAAGCACACCAAGTAGTCCTGTGTCATCCCTGTGGGCTGAACTCAACCAAGCACACCAAGTAGTCCTGTGTCATCCCGGTGGGCTGAACTCAACCAAGCACACCAAGTAGTCCCGTGTCATCCCTGTGGGCTGAATTCAGCCACGCACACCAAGTAGTCCCGTGTCATCCCTGTGGGCTGAACTCAACCACGCACACCAAGTAGTCCTGTGTCATCCCTGTGGGCTGAACTCAACCAAGCACACCAAGTAGTCCTGTGTCATTCCTCATGACCTGCTGGAGCCTTAACTAAAATAAAAATTTTCCATATCCCCAGCCTGGTTGTAGTAAAAAATCTCAAACTTGGATGTTGTCTTTTCTTGGGCAAGTAGCCAAACCTCCAATTTTTCAAATGATGATGATGATAATCATAATAGCTGTAATAACAATTTCTATCTTGTTTAGGTGTTTTGATGAAATACAACTATGTTCTCATTTAAAGCTTCTAAATTACCTGAAATTGATATGAAGTGAATGGCCATTTAATTTAAACAGGAACTATTATTATTATTGTTATTGTTGTCATTAATTATCGCCACCAGTTTTATCACTGGGGATCATGCCACATGAGGAATCCACCACTCTTAGAAGCCATTTTTTTCCCTTTCTATTTTTATTGGATAGGATGGAAATAAATTAGGGATGGGGGGATATAGAAGAAGAGAAACTGATGTGTGCAGTCCTTGCTTCACCACTTGTGAAGCATCCTCCCTGCAGGTGGAGAATGGGGCTTGAACCCATATCTTTACACTTAACGTGTGTGCCTAGCCAGGTGCACCACCACCCAGTCTCCAACAGAAAATATTCCATTCTGTTGTGCATCTTACTGAATATTGATCACATGGGAGACACTCACCCTATTTATGGAATGCTTACTGTAGAATTCATATTCTATTAATCCACAGTATGCGATGACATGATGTCATCATTTGTAGAAGGCTATGGAAAACACATAGAAAATGTTAATTAAATATTTAAAGCTACTTACAAATGAAATTTATTATCATTATTTATCCTAGGGTTTCACACTTGCATAATTCCATCATTCCCAGTGGACTAGAAGATGAGAGAATAAAATGTAGAGAGAAAGAAAAAGATGGAGAGATACCATGACACCAGGCAACCATTCTAGAAGTGTCCCCTTTGTTCAGTGACTATTTATAGTGACTGAACAAAGTGGGGTTTGAAGCTCTATGCTCATCCTCTGATGAGCTGTCTCCCAGTCCCCAAAGATTAATCTACTCAACTACTTTAAAAGTGCATGTCAAGGGTGGAGTGGATTGCATAATGGTGCTGCAAAGAGACTGTCCTGCCTGAGGCTCCAGAGTTCTAGTTCAATCCCCTGCACCATCATAAACCAGAGTTGAGCAGTACTCTGGTAAAGGAGAAAGAAAAAAAGGAAAAAGAGGGAAAGAAAGAGAGAGAATAAAAGAAAATGAGCATTCTATTCTTTGCATATAGACACTTGGTTTTCAAAGTAGAGTTTATAAAAGGAAATAAGCAAGTAAAATAGGGAAAAGTAGTTTTATCAAGTCAAACTACAAAATTCACATTGAATATATGAGCTAAAATATTTAACACAGCAAATATTACAATAATAAATATATTTTAGAAGCAAATATAAGGGAAAAAACAATGGTTGTGCAAACATTTATTTTCTCTTATCCATAAATCAGTGGCCAAGAAGTAAATAACATTATAGATTACCCAAGAAATTGGAAAGCATTGTAAAAGTTGAGTTCTATAGCACATGACTGTAGACTCTTTTTAAAACCTTGTAAATGTTTATTAAGACTAGTGATAAAATTGTACTCAAAAAGTCAACAAAAATTGAAAAGATATGTTGTTAAAGTTTGGAGGCTCCAGCAGGCCGGGCTAGCTTCACGGTGGTGAACAGAGACTCGAGGACACACAGCTGGGCTGAGAAGTTGCAGTTTAATCTTTATTCACGAACCGGCAAATCACCACACCATGCGCTTCCCCCATCATTCTTCCCCCACTGCTGCTACTGGGACTCTGGGTGTCCTTAGCATATGGAGCAGGGAGAAAGAGGGGGGAAAAACTAGAAAGGGCCAAACCATTTCTCTCAGAGGTAGGGGGAAGGGAGCCAAACCAACACGAAGAATACCAACATATTCCCCCTTTTCTTTTTAACTAAATGACCACAGTATCAGGGGTGTGGGGTGAACAGAAACCTGTATCATACAGGCATTTTCAAAAAATAAACTGGCACAAACATGGAGAAACATGTAAGCGAGTAACAAGAACCAGTGTGCTGTCAAGGGAAGGCATGAGGGGGCCTTTTTTGCCTCTGGGCAAAACTTTATCAGCTTAAAAACATTTCCTGCCTCTGGGGGGCGTACTTGCCTCCATGGGCATTTTCTAGCATGGGGGGAGGATGAGGCCTAGAGTCCCAAGGCATGGCTGCAGTCAGTCTTTGAGAAACCCAGCAGCATAAGGGAAGCTGCTAGTTTTGTGCAAAGTGTCTGAGGTGTACCAGTGAGTCCGATAGAAGTCCAAAGCAGATGTCCACCGAAGAATTGCCAGGGGGTGAATCATTGCACATCTGTCTCGATGGGGAATGTCAGCCATCGGAATTCTGCTTTTCTGTAGAGAACTTGACAGCTGCAATTTACTTACTATGAAACAAACTTGTAGCAGGTTAGAAGTTTATCACAATTGATAACTCTATTACAATTAGAAGTCTTTTTTAGAATGATTTTAAGGTTGTTTAAAGTTTAAACAATAGAATGTGAAAAGGTAGACATAAGAATCAAGGAAAGAAAACCTCAGGCATGAGAATCATTAGCATAGCCATTGTGTAATCTACCATTTCTAATAGAGAAGGTAATCAAGAGTTTAACATATCAACAAGTCTATTTAACCTTTTGTTACACCCATTCAAGCTGGAGACACACCCTAGGTGTGTACAGGTGTTTTTTTTTTGACCAACTTAGTTAAAATATATTGATATTTAAACTAATTTTTACCTCAGACTTTAAATGTAAGTTAATTTTATCTTTATGAGAATTATGTTGAAACCCTTTTTTCATTTAACTCTGTCTGGTAAGAATATAGCCTTAAAGTTATATTTTTAACCTTAAAGTTAATGTTACCAAACTTTAAACACACACATACACATGGTCTTCAATACACAAGGACAGAAACTTTGTTACGAAGACATGTCATTTCAAACACGAATTCAGATCTGTACTGTCTTAGCCGTTCGGGGAGTGCGTTGTCCAGCGGTGGCCTCTTGGGCAACTTCACTTCTAGGAATTGCAGGTTGCGATCTATGGATGAATCTTTGCATGTTCTAGCTTGTCTGCCTTCAGACCCAAGCTGGAGATCTCGGCCAGGGGGCCCAGTTTCGGCAGGGAGCCCACGGTCTCCGGGTGGTCCGGGATCTGTCCAGACTTCATAGCACAAGGGTGGGTGGGTGGGCCAGCCATGCAGAAGGCGCGGGCTGAGGTGCCCCAGGGTGGCAGCCATTATAGGCCGCTGCAGCCCTGTCCCATGGCCCTGCCATGTCAGCTGAGCAGCATGGAGGGAGCCGGTGCCCAATGCCCCTCGCCACGTGGCAGAAAACCTGCTCATGCGGGCTGGCGTTGGGCTCCTGCGGGCTGGCATTGGGCGGAAACCACAGAGTAGTCCAGAGATAAATGTTCCAGAAACAGTGAAACAGTCTCGTGAAGAAAGGGCAGAGGCCTTTGGAGATCTCTTCACTAGCAGAAGAGAAGGCCATAGTGCATAGGTAGCCAAATTGTCTTCACTAATCTGAGAGATGCACAGGTCAGGTCCATGTGGGCGCCATTTGTTGTTAAGGTTCGGAGGCTCCAGCAGGCCGGGCTAGCTTCACGGTGGTGAACAGAGACTTGAGGACACACGGCTGGGCTGAGAAGTTGCAGTTTAATCTTTATTCACAAACGGGCAAATCACCACACCATGTGCTTCCCCCATCATTCTTCCCCCACTGCTGCTGCTGAGACTCTGAGCATCCTTAGCATATGGGGCGGGGAGAAAGAGGGGCGCGAAACTAAAAAGGGCCAAACCATTTCTCTGAGGTAGGGGGACGGGGGCCAAACCAACACGAAGAATGCCAACAAAGATAGTTTTCTAAAGTAATGCTTTCTAAATAACTCTTGAGTTAACTTTATTAGAATGTGTGGTGACTCCAGCAAGAGTTTGGGACTATTCACATACAAATGACCTCACCCTGAGGAGGTGCTCAGAGAAGGGAGTGTATAAAGCAGGGACTTTGAGCACGTGGCTCTTTGGCTGCGGCTTCTTCTCCTAGTCAGATGCATCTCAGCGCAGGTGCTCCAGGCATCCATCCACCATGTCTACCTCTCCTGGGAACTGAACACGTGTGACTCTGCTAGCCAGTAAACTTTTAGACCCCACTACAGCCATGGGCAACCTTTACCAGTGCTGATAATTGTTTATCTTATGGGACTGAACATTGATAACCATATTCAGACTTTATAGACCTAGTGTACACTTAACCCTTGATGATAAGTGCTTATTTTGCCTTTTGCCTGTTTCACCCTAATAAACCGTGTATTGTTTAATCAGTTCCCAGCTCCCTGCTGTGAATCCTTCTAAGTGCAGCAGGCAGCATCCCTGACCCCCAAACCTCCTTTTAAGTTAATTTACAACAAGAATGTATAGAATAGACTTGATTTCAGTGACAACCTTGATAGATAAAGAGTGTTACAAATATAGAGGCATTTGTTAGAAATTTTACTTTTGAAAAAGTAAAAGACATGGGGAAAAATTCAAAAAATCAAGTAGAACAGGACCTTGATAAAAAAATAGACTTGGGAGTCGGGCTGTAGTGCAGCAGGCTAAGCACAGGTGGCGCAAAGCACAAGGACCGGCATAAGGATCCCGGTTCGAATCCCGGCTCCCCACCTGCAGGGGAGTCGCTTCACAGGCGGTGAAGCAGGTCTGCAGGTGTCTATCTTTCTCTCCTCCTCTCTGTCTTCCCCTCCTCTCTCCATTTCTCTCTGTCCTATCCAACAACGACAACAACAATAATAACTACAACAATAAAACAACAAGGGCAACAAAAGGGAATAAATAAATAAATATAAAAAATAAATAAATAAAAAAATAGACTATATTACATGGCTGTTTTGAAACAAATGGTTTAGATATAATAATCAGAATACATACATCAAAGTCAAAAGGAGGAAGTAAATTGGTGTAATTTTATGTAGAATGAATTTTAAAATAATATTTAAAATGTGGATATAGTTTAAAAATAGGAAGTCTAGTTGTACATATTCGTTCACCAGATATAAATAATTATGTGACCCTGAAACTAAGTAATTATTTAAAAAAGGATGTTCATGACAGTGGTATTTATAAGGCTAAAAAGTTTGGAAATAACCTAAATTTCTGACAACATGTTATTGGCCAACTTAATTATGGCATAGTTTCACAGCCACATATTGCGGGGAAAGATGAGACAAGAATTAATTTCTTTTTTTTTCTCACATTTTCCCCTTTATTGGGGGATTAATGGTTTACAGTCAACAGTGAATATAATAGTTTGTACATACATAATATTTCTCAGTTTTGCACATAACAATAAAACCTCCATTAGGTTCTCTAAGAATTAATTCCTAAGGCATTGTTTACTTAAAAAATGTCTACTGAGATCTTGTAAGATATATTCCATTTGTTTTTAAAACAAGAATATGGGGAGATCAACTGAGATCACAACAAGAGGCCTAGAACAACATTGGGAGCCCACAAAATCACTGGTGAGTGCAAACACATGTCGCTTGTGGATAGAGAGAAGCCTAACAGCAGTTGAGTGGCTGAGCAAGTGGTGGTCTAGATACACAATGGAATACTACTCAGCTATTAGAAATGGTGATTTCACCATTTTCAGCCTATCTTGGATGGAACTTGAAGAAATCATGTTAAGTGAAATAAGTCAGAAACAGAAGGATGAGTATGGGATGATCTCACTCAGAGACAGAAGTTGAAAACATGATCAGAAGAGAAAACACAAATAGAACTTGGACTGGAGTTGGTGTGTTGCACCAAAGTAAAAGACTCTGGGGTTGGTTGGTGGGGAGAATACAGGTCCTGGGAAAGGATGACAGAGGACCTAGTGGGGGTTGTAATGTTATGTGGAAAACTGAGAAATGTTATGCATGTACAAACTATTGTATTTACTGTTGACTATAAACCATTAGTCCTCCAATAAAGAAATTAAAAAAATAAAACAAGAATATAAATCTTGACTACATGCAAACATGCTTATAGAATTTCACCTGTAGTTCTTGAGCATTTAACATTTCTATTGTCTACTCAGAGTGATTTCTTATTAGATTGAAAAGCACATAAACAATGAAAAAAATTAGTGACTGTAGTTTCAAAAATGTCCGTATTCACATTTTAGGACCTGATTTTTTATTTAGAAATTTATTCTTCAAGATAAGAGTGCCATCTGCTGATCAGCTGGGGAGCATTTCTTCAGGATAAAAATGTTCAGAATTTAGGACAATCTGTAATTATTGAAATTCAATATTTTGAAATACTGATTAAAAAGAAAAACCATATAAGAACAACACTTGTGAAATGTACATATTTCTTACATGTGATCCTATTTAAACAGTTCTTGTTTTTTTCAGAGCCAAGTCATTTAATTAGAGTATTTTATTTATTTATTTAGAGTAATATACAGAGAAATTGAGAGGGGAGGAAGAAATAAAGAGGGAGAGATAGACACCTGCAGACCTCCTTCATCACTCATGAAGCTTTACCCTTGCAGGTAGGTAGCAGTGGCTTGAACCTGGGTCCTTGTACACTGTTTTTCTCCCTTTGGTTTTACACCATTCCATCATGCCATAAAGCACAATTCAGAGATTAAGGTAATGGCCACTTCCTCCCTAAAATAGCTCATTAATTTTCAGAGCTGTAAACCAATATTCTTCCTCCTCACTGTTCTCATAATATGAAATGTCTTATGTGAAAGTTGCCTTATCAGACTATGCCATGGAGGAGAGAGAGCAGATCCGAAGCAGAGAGGGAACACAAAATCTTTATTCACAGGGGCACCTCGGAGTTGGGTGAGAGTGAAGCAGTTTGGGCCACATGGAGCTAGCAAAATGGCTGCCTCCCGCTACGCACAACACCCTTCCCTGCATTCAGTCACCCATGTGAAAAGTGTGCAAGAGAGAGAGAAGTGGAGGCAGGAGGGATTTATAGGGCAAAAACCAGGAAGTGACGAGTCGGGACAGGATTGGTTGGGAAAGGCACTCCAGGAATATAGTTTCAACTCTCATGGGAATTTACAATGCATTGAGGGGACAACATGGTGGAACAAGGCACTCTGGGAATATCATTTCAACTCTTGCAGGAATTTAGATTGCCTTGAGGGGACAACATGGTGGATGTGACCCAGCATCTCTCCCTTTCCTTTTATCTAATGGTCACAGTATAGGAAATTTAGAGTGGAACAGGCTTAAATGTTTTTAAGGAATGTTTTTAAGGAATGCCGTGCTCAGGTGGAAAGATGTAGGATGTTTTCTGGGAAAGGGAAGACTTACATGGCCACCAACCTTGTGAGATTTATATGTCCCCCCTGTGCTCAACCTCTCTGTAGAGAGAGAGAGACTTACCTGGAGGGACTCATCTCATAGGTTAACCTCTGCGAGGCTCCGTCATCTCCTCACAATTTTTCTACATTTTTCCCTATCTTTATATCTGGTCACTGCATTATGATGGGTCAATGTCTGTAAAAGACTCCAACTGTGACAGAGGAGCAGAAACCTTTTGGGCATAAACCTGAATCATATAACAAGACAGGAAGGGACAAGTAGGGGAACAGAGCCAGTGTGATGCCAAGGGGGCAGGGCCTAGTAACAAGGAGGGGTTATGCATCTGGGGACAGGGCCTAGTAATGAGGGGAGCATTTCCTGACTCAAAAGACAGGACCTGCAGGCGGGAGGGCATGGCCTGCCAAGTGGAGGGGCTATTTGGTGTTGTATAGTCCTCAAGGCAACAGACAGCAAAGTCCATGAACTACTGCATGTCAGTCTTTGAAAAACCAGCAGCATGAAGGAAGCTGCTGTACAATTAATTGTGTAAAGTGTCCAAAGGATGTATCAGCAAGTCTGATAGAAGTCTCAGTCCAAAGTAGGGGACTAGGAGAAGAAATGCCAGGGGATGAAACACTATCTCCATGGGGAAGGTCAGCCACTGGAATTCTGCTTTTCTGTAGAGAGTGAGCCGGAACCACCAAAATGTGACAGACAAAGCAGAAGCAGGATGGGCAGACAGGCAGTAAGAAAGTTCTGTCCTTGGAGTCTGTGAATCAGGTTCTTCAGATTGTGTCAGGTCATATCATGTGTTTCAGGGGGTGTGCCTCTGTAGTCGTGCCATCTAATGGACGATATCAGAGTGTGCAGGGGTCCAGATGTTTTTTCCAGGATTCCTGTGAAAGAAACACAAACAATCTGCTTCCCGTGGTTAGCAGGGAATCTGATTCAAATTTTTTATAGAAAAAGAGGTTTGGTGCCTTAGCCAACTGACTATTGGGGGATGTATCTCCCCTTATTTTATTATTTACTTAATTGGGCCTAGGCGTTTTGTGGGCCTTCTCAACAACCATTTGTCTTTGGGGGTATTAAGGGATGTCTGTGGCATGGGTCATGTTATAGAGGGAAAAAAACTTTAAATTTTTGACTGACAAAGACAGGCCTATAGTGGCAAAACAAAATACACCAGTTAAGTGTAGAAAAATATGTAAATGTTGTTAATTCACATAAATTGTATATGGAGGAACTTCTTATAGTTTAATACCTTACCATATGAGCAGATGCTTCTTCATGTGAAGGCTTTGGCATAGTTGTACTCAATTACTTGTGAAAAAAAAAACTTTTAACAAGTTAGAAGTTTACTATAATTAATAACTCAATGATTATAATTGGTTTAAGTATCTTTATAATTTTGATTAAAGGTCATCTAATGTGACCTCCTGTAGCAGTCTCTACAGCAGGTTCTTCAGACCAATTTTAGTTAATATATATTGATTTTTAACTATTTTTACTTTGGATTATAAACAGACTCAGGTTACTTAGAGAGTTAACGCATGTTAGTGACAATGTTTTTTAACATTTACAGTGTCAGATTGATGACAGATTTGTTGTAGATTAATTTCCACAAGAGTAGTTTACAGGGCACTTTTGGGGGCCCTCCAAAAGTGTCCTGTATAGAGAATTTGTATTTTTAGTTTTGGAGATGTATTGTCACATTAAATATTTAGACTTTTACTTTAAATAATTAGTTACTTTTAGCAAATTAATTTTACCTTGCCTTGTAATAATGTAGCTTCAAGGTTACACTTTTAACAGTTAAGGTAATGTTTACAAAACTTGAAACATACCTATAAACAGTTATAACACACAGGAGGAGAAAAACTTTTGTTACGAAAACATATTATTTTAAAAACAAATTTAGATCTGTCTTTACTCACACACTTTAAGACTAAGTGCTTTACATTTATACCAAGATTTATATATTAAAAAATTAAAAGAGGAAAAAACAAATTTTTGGATATCTCCAGAAACCATGGCTGAGTCCAGCATTTTTATATAAAGTCTATTAAGTTTCAGAGTACTCTGAGCAAAATGGGTCATACAAAAATTTTTGGTCATCCATCACACTCACTGACAAAACACAACTGGCCAGTCATAGCATAGGATATTCAGAGAATGGGTAGGAGAGAGGGCTCTGTGAACCAGATTTTTCAGATTCCACCATGTCATATTATGGGTCCTGGGGTACATCCTGCATTCAGTCCTCTTGCAGTATTTCTTGTTCCTCAGGGATAGCAGTGCCATCATGCGGGTATTGCCAGACATGGCGGGCAGGAAGCCAGAGAGGTTTTGAGTAATTTTGTGGAAAAACACATGCAAAGCCCCTCCCCACGGTCAGTAGGAGGTCAGGCCCTTTCCAAATTTTATCAAGTGGGTCTTTCCATTTGACCTTAATAGCTGGGAGGGTGGATGGTGTTTGCCAATGAAGAATAATAGGAGGTAGGTCTGAGTTTTTGTAAATATTAAAGAGATTTAATGTAGTTAAGGCTTTTTCCAGATGGATATTGGGGGCATACATTCCCCCTTTATCTTTATTTAATTGAGCCTTAAGGGTTTGGTGGGCCCTCTCGACAATGCCTTGTCCCTGTGGATTATAGGGAATGTCTGTGGTATAAGTAATGTTCCAGAGGTAACAAAAAATCTTTAAATTGTTTGCTGGTAAATGTATTCTTATTGTCAGTTTTAAGTTGAAGATGTAAGCCCATTACAACAAAACAGGAGAGCATATGGCATATAAGCTTTTTTGAGTTTTCTCCCTTCTGAGCTGTGGCTCACATAAATTTAGAAATGATATCAATTGAGACAAACACATCTTTTGTGTTTGCCAAAGTTGGGTATGTGGGTGACATTGACACAGAAATATATCTAATGGCTTATGGGAAACAATAACAAAGGGATGATAGTATAATATCACCTCTATGTTTCCATTTTGCCTGAAAGGGTGTCATAAAAAATCTGTCATTTCAATTCTAGATATATTATCTCTATAATCATCTGCAAGTAAAATCCACTACTTATCCTAATAAAATTAGGATAACTTGGTAAAATAAAAGTAATGCCAACACTATAAATCAAATATCACAACATAGTCTGTACAATACTAAAAAGAAGAAAGAGGAGGAGGAAGAGAAGAAGGAGACAGAGAAGACAAATACAGGTTAAAAAATTCTGTAGACAGGCTGGGAGTTTGGATCAACTTTTCAACACCCATGTTCAGTGGGGAAGCAATTACAGAAGCCAGACCTTCCATTTTCTGCATCCCATAATGACCCTGGGTCCATACTCCCAGAGGGACAAAGAATAGGAAAGCTATCAGGTGAGGGGACAGGATATGGAGCTCAGTGGTGGGAATTGTACCCCTGTTATCCTATGGTCTCATCAGTGTTTCCATTTTATAAGTAAATTAAAAAATCTATAGAAGAAAATCTCTAATGTTCAAATTAGAAAACAAAATTGAAGTAATACTGTCATTTCTCACACTTCTAATAGAAGTGTTCATGGAATAAGAGCAATCCATTGAAACTGTGTAAAGGAGAGATAAGAACTACCCAATAGGTCTAACATTGAAAAAAGCCAACCCTAGTGGTAAAAAATCATAAAAAGAATCTGAAACAGACTTAGAAATGTATGTAGAGGGAGTCGGGCTGTAGCGCAGCGGGTTAAGCGCACGTGGCGCTAAGCACAAGGACCGGCATAAGGATCCCGGTTCGAACCCCGGCTCCCCATCTGCACGGGAGTCGCTTCACAGGCGGTGAAGCAGGTCTGCAGGTGTCTATCTTTCTCTCCTCCTCTCTGTCTTCCCCTCCTCTCTCCATTTCTCTCTGTCCTATCCAACAACGACAACAACAATAATAACTACAACAATAAAAAAACAACAAAGGTAATAAATAAATAAAATAAATATAAAAGAAATGTATGTAGAATATGAATTCAACTAAAAATAGATAAATGCAGGGGGCAAGTGGAACTAGGGTTAAATATATGGATGAGAAAATGAAGAAAAAGAATTTTAAGAACCTGAAAGATGAAAGGAAATAAAAATATCAAGGAATATGTAATAATTCTCACTAAGGTCTACACAAAAACCAAAAATATATAAAAATAATTCTATTTCACTATACTTACAAAAGGTGTTTCAGGATCAAGAATCGCAAAAAAATGCCTCAAGCAGAGATACCATCTTCATCTGTATAAACCATGATTAATAATGCAAAGATGATAACCAAAAGTTTCCTCAAATCAGAAGAAAAATAAAGTAGAAGGAAATAAACAGAATGGTCTGAATTGAACTAGACAGTCTCAAACAGGCAGGATGGCTATGTTTTCAAGTACCTTGCATCAAAAGTCAAGAATAAAGATGAAATGGGAACCATCTGTATTCTAAGTGGAAGGGTGGAGACATCATAGAAGGAATGAAGACTCAGCTGAGTGATTTCCAAGTGTGAAAAGATGCAAGTGAAAAGTCGGTAAAGTTCAATGAATAGAAAAAGCAAAGTATTCAGAAAAATAAAGGAAATACACTAAAGAAAATCAGTGGGCTGAGTAAATAGCATAGTGTTATGCAAAAACGTTAACACTTAAGGCTCAGAGGTCCCAAGTTCAATCCCAGCAGCACCATAAGGCAGAAATGAACAGTGCTCTGGTTTTTTTTTTTTTAAAAGCAAACAAAGAAGAACCAATTAATGTATAATTGGACTTCCAGAAAAAGGAAAATTAAATAGAGTTGAACCAGTACTTTAGAGCTAAAATCTGAATTATTTAGCTCTCCGGTCTCTACATGCTGGGGTGTGCTGGGAAATTGTGCCAATGTAGTCACATCTGCCATGTTGTCCCCTCAGGCTACTGCTAGTTCCCTGGAGAGTTGGGACATTCTTGGAGTGCCTGTTCAGCCATGTTGTGCCCTCAGGACATTGTCTATATCCCCGCGATATCTGGAGTGCTCTGGTTACACCTCCCCCCTCCCATTCTCATGAGAGTTATCATCCTATCCTGGAGTGCTATGGTTACTCCTCCCCCTTCCCATTCTCGCGAAAGCTACTCCTATAAAAACCCTTCGTTTTCCGCACCTCGCTCTCTTGCCAGCGCTCCACTCTGGTGTTCAGACGCAGGAAAGGTTACTGTGTGAGGCGGCCATTTTCTCTACCTCCACGTGGCCCAACCTGCTTCTCTAGCACCCAACTCTGAGGTGCCAGCGCAAATAAAGATTTGTGTTTCCTCTTCGCTCCGGACCCTCTCTCTCTCTTCTCTGCGGCCCGCGCACTACAACATCTGGCTCTACAACATCTGGCACCCAACGTGTCCCACACTCACGCCCAGCCTGAGGTCCAGAAAAGCCGCCCAGACACAGGTAAGTGGCATCCACCCACCTCTGTGGCCCCGCATCTCCCTCCATCATGGGAATTTTTTCGTTTTATGAGGAGGTGTCCCAGTTATTATCTCCTTCTGCCCTGGGACAGATTCACGCTGTCACAGATGGTTTAATTTTCGCTATCACTTGGATTTTTATAACTGTGGTCACCACTTACAAAATATGTACAACGTGGTCTGCCATGAGGATAAGTGACCTTGAGGCTGAGATACAAGAGTTAAAGCACATGTGCTTAAGACGCCCTCAGCGATCAGCAGATAGGCCCAGAACTTCCGTTCCCACAGACATGTACATGTGTTCGGAAGCTCCTCCTCCGACCCCGACCCCTGCCGCCCAGGTTCAGCTTCTCCTGAGATACAAGAGTTAAGAGATCTGTGCTTACAACCTAAACGCCCTAAGTGATTTGCAGTCAGCACCAAAACTTCTGTCCCTGCAGACATGTGCTCAGTCCCTTCTGCGGCTTCCATGACCCCTTCACCTGCAGACACGTGTTCAGTTCCTTCTGCTTCTCTGGCCCCGCCCCTGTTTCCCCTGAGGCTTCCGGTTCTCTAGCCCCTCCTCCTACCGCCCTGGTTTTGGCTTCCCCTGAGGCTTCTGCTTCTCTGACCCCACCCCCTGCTGATACGTCATCATTAAGAGACCTTGTGGCTGAGATACGAGAGTTAAAGGATATTTTTTCAGCATGTAGGGACCTTAAACCATTTGCAGTCCACCCCAAGAGCTCCATCCCCGTAGATACGTGTTTAGTTTCCCCTGCGGCCACTACAGCAGTTTCCACGGCACCTTCCACTTCCGTAGATCTCTCTCCAGTGTCATCGAACCAAATCCACACCTTCCCGGTAAACGTGGCCCCGTCTAAACAAAACCCTCAGCCGTGGTAGCCATACTCCACTAAAGATCTCGAAACACTCAGACAAGCAGTCAGGGATGACGGAATGCACGCTCCATGGACCAAGTCCGTTTTAAGGAGTTTTTACCACCATCTTAACACGCCCCAAGATTGGAAAGATCTGGATCGTGCTGCACTCCCAGACCCCCTCTAGCTACAGTGGAAGGCATACTTCCATGATGAGTGCTCTAGACAGTCGCAGGAAAATAGTAACAAACAGGTAGAATGGGATTCTGATGCTTTGTTTGGAGAAGGAGCTTATGAATCTGGAGCTCAGCAGGCAGACGCCAGGTTTCCATCCGGTTATTTTGAACAGGTACGCATCTGCGCAACACAAGCATGGGAAAGGGTGACCCCACCCAATGTAGATTCATCAGTTCCCATTAACTCTATTCACCAAGGCACTGATGAATCATTAGCGAGCTTCATCTCAAGGGTGAAGACAAGCTTAGAGAGAAAGGTTTATAATCCTGACATCCGCTCACTACTCCTGCGCTCTATTGTCTGGGAAGGCATGATACCACAATTCCATCAGGCATGCCTTAATCTTAAACACCTACACTCAGATAATTGGATTTTAGCGACACAGGAACTTACATCAGGCAATTATGGGGCATCCGCTATGACACAGGTTTATGCAGTTACCCCACGTAATCACAATGGGGCCTGCTTTCAGTGCGGTCACCAAGGACATTGGCCTAACCAATGTCCTGATAAGCTGTGACTATGCCTCCAGTCAGGGAAACCCCGCTTTCAGTCAGGGAGCCAGAGGCCACGTACTGTTTGTCCAAGATGTCGTAAGGGGTTTCATTGGAAGAGAGATTGTTGGTCCCAGTTTCATAAAGATAGTTCACCCCTGAATGGTACAAATTCGGGGCCTGAGATTTTGTGGACCACTCCTGTTCTAGAACAAGGTAACCCTTCTATGACAGTAAAGATTGGCAATATTCCTTTTAAATTTTTGATTGACATGGGGGCAGCAAAGACGATTTTAAGGCAAGAAGAGGTTCCCCAAGATTGGGAACTCATCCCTGGACCCAGTATACATGGAGTAGGAGGGGTGACCCAATCATTTCGCACACGAGACTCGCTCATGTGGGAAGACCTGGAAGGTTCTACCGGACACTTCCGCCCTTTGGTAGCTAATATTAGCACCAACTTACTGGGCAGGGATCTTCTGGAATGTCTTGATGTTAGGATATCCACAGACGCCTCTGCAGAGCGTAAAACTCGTTCCCGAGATACCAGGTCTATTCAGCACCCCCAATACTAAATGCCACTGTTCGTAGCCAAACACCCCGCTTAAGCTGGCTTTCTAATGAGCCTGTCTGGGTGGAACAGTGGCCTTTACCTAGGGATAAACTAGAAATTTTAAAAGAGCTCGTCCGAGATCAGTTGTCCTTAGGACACATTCGCCATTCTCGAAGCCCATGGAATACTCCTGTCTTTGTGATTAAAAAGCGCTCGGGAAAATGGCGCCTCCTTTAAGATCTCCATGCAGTAAATAAAACCATGAAGGTCTGGGGCTCCCCCCAAAGGGGTTTGCCTCTTGCTTCTGCAATTCCCACAGGAATTACAATCATAGCTATTGATATACAAGATTGCTTTTTCTCTATCCCCTTGCATCCACAAGATTGTAAAAGTTTTGCCTTCTCTGTTCCATCTATTAATAACGCCAGCCCTGCTGATAGATTTGAATGGGTGGTGCTGCCCCAGGGTATGGCCAATAGTCCTACTATTTGTCAGGAGGCTGTTAAATCTGCCCTTGTCCCATATATTCATAAGGGCCTTAATATTTTTCATTATACAGATGATATTTTAATATGGGGAAAATCAGATACAGATCTCTATGTCTTACGTGATTTTCTCATTCCTGCATTAAAGAAAAGTGGCCTTAATGTTGCCCCTGAGAAGATACAGCTAATCCCTCCAATATCCTTCCTAGGTTCAGAGACTTCTCTAATGCAAATTCGTCCCTTAAAACCTAATGTCACATTCCCTTCTAACCTTACTCTTGCTTCTTTACAAAGTTTTCTAGGAAATTTAAATTGGCTTAGGCAGTATCTCTATCTGCCTACAAGCTTCCTCCAACCACTGTTTGACCTGTTAAAAGGAAACAAACAGCCCTCCTCAAAACGTAAGTTAACTCCCGAGGCCTCCTTGGCACTGGAAAGGGTTAACCAGGCCCTCCAGGACATGCACCTTGTTCTATTCTCTCCCTCCTCTCCAGTAAACCTAATCTTCAACTCCACCCCCACAGTAGTAGGGGCATTGTGGCAAGACCGTGGGGTTCTTGAGTGGCTTCACACGCCAGTAGGAGGAACTCCAAGACTCCTCACTGAGATAGACGCGTTAGCATTCATGGTTCGCCAAGGGAGAAATAGGTCTGTGCAGGTCTTAGGGAAAGAACTGGATTTAATTATTCTGCCCTTTTCTCTCACAGATACAGAGTGGCTTATACGCCATCATTCCCGCTTTGCCATAAGCTTCCTGGGGTTTCCAGGACAAATAGATAACCATTTTCCTTCCAATAAATTGATAGCTTCTTTACCTCTTCTGCCTCTACTAGCACCTAGACTTTTCTCTCGAGATCCCATTCCTTCTGCTCCTACAGTCTTCACTGATGGTGGAAAAGGGGAGCTGCTAACTGTCTTGGGAAAGTGTGAAGATGCACTAATTGGGTAACAATCTTGAGAGTCAACATTCCCTCCATGAAATTATTCTAAAAGTTGAAAAAAATAAACCTGTATTAACGTATCAAAATGCCCACTAAGTATCTGAGGAAATTAAACCACAATGGATGCTATAAAGAACTAACAAGCTTCCTAGGGCAGATGACCCCACCAATGTGTCCTGTAACCCCACTTCCCCAGAGCCCTTCCCCACTAGGGAAAGAAAGAGACAGGCTGGGAGTATAGATCCACCTGTCAAAGCCCATGTTCAGCAGGGAAGCAATTACAGAAGCCAGACCTTCCACCTTCTGCATCCCACAGTGACCCTGGGTCCATACTCTCATGGGGTTAAAGATTAGGGGAGGTATCAGGGGAAGGATGGGATATGGAGTTCTGGCGGTGGGAACTGTACCCTTGCTATCCTATGGTCTTGTCAGTATTTTCATTTTACAAATAAAAACTTTAAAAAAAAGATAAGGGAGAGAAGAACTAACAAGCTATGAATAAACAGTACAATAAAGACGGTCTAGCAGTGGCACACCTGGTTGAGTACTGAGCACAGGAACTTGTGCAAGGACCGGGTTTGAGATTGCTCCCACCTGCAGGGGGGAAGATTCATAGGCGGTGAAGCAGGTCTGCAGGTATCTTTCTCTCTCCTTCACTGTCTTCCCCTCCTCTCTCAATTTCTCTCTGCCTTGGCTAATAAAATATTTTTTAAATGGCCTCAGGTAGCTGTGATTCTAGTGCCTGCACCAAGATGCAGTGGTAATCCTACAGGCAAAAAAAAAATCACATAGAGACACAGGGATCTCCTCTCCTCTCCTTTCTCTCCTCTGCTCTCCCAGGTCAACTAGGAATACCGAAGGAGACCACCTGGGACCACAACTAGAATGACTTCAGGAACCCACCAAATCACTGGTGAGTGCAAACACGTGTGGCTCATGGACAGAGAGGAGCCTAGAGAGATATGTGGCTGGAAACAGTCCGGCAGTTTACCAGTTGAGACTCCACCTCCAGTCTGTTTCACCAACAAAAAGATGGCTGAAGGGAGGAGATGACTCCCCTGAGACTCACCAAATGCAACTGTGAGTCTCCATTGCTGCTACCCTCAGAGGCTCTAGCACAGGGAGGCCCTGTGCTGACACCAGGGGACTGAGAACTAACCAGGAAATTCAGGAGAAGACCTATACCTCAGTGGCCTAGCAGTGGGGCTGTGAGAGTCTCTTTTCATAACCACTGGATTATCTCTGCCCCACCCTGCTTTATCTCTGGGTCAGAAGTCAGTGATTAAGCTAAGAAGTCTACTTATAGTTTAAAAGCTCTCAGACTACCATAGCCTACAGGGAAGAAAAAGAACAAATGAGGCTTTTAAGCAGATGAACTCCAACTCAGGGATTAAAATAATATTGAAACAACTGTCAATTTCCACAACTGTGGACCCTTTAATTACCTTACTGAGACACAAGTCAATCTAGGCAAGAGTGATCAGTAATTTGAAAAGTACTGAGAGAGGGACCTCATAACATACTATATAAAATGGTTAGACCAACAAGAAGAAATATTGGAGAAATGAACCAGAACAAGAGTCCAGCTTAAAGCCTCCCCCCAAAGGTTGAAGCACAAAATAATGATGTCAACATCCAAACACTAGTTAAGGAAATAATTACAGGAATGAGTAAAGAGTTTGAAAGGATTGTCATCAGAAATGCAGAAACAACAAATGAGATGCAGGGAATGAAGGACATGAAATTTTAAAGGACCAAGATACCTGCCAAAACTTTCTAGAAAGCAATTCTAAAAATGAAAAGGCAAACAGCAAAGAAAAGCTACAATGCACTGAAAGTTAGATGCCTACTTAATAGCATTGATTCATATTTTTATGACAAGAGAAGATCTGAAAGATAAATTCTGTGACCTCCATGTGCACTTGAAGCACTACATATCTTTAATATCCATCTTATTATAAATCCCATATTGATATTATTACATCATATTATTTTAAAATCAGTCTGCATCTTACGTTAAATCTTGAAAATATTTGGGACATTGTATCAAAATGTATGGTAAAGTTTAGGTAAAAAAAATAAAATAACAATACAATCATGTTAAATAGTTCAAGAAGAGGTGAGATGGTTTTGCTTATCAATTATGATGATATGAGCGTATTAAAGATGAAAATCACCGTTGGTGCTGACAGTGTATTCTTTGGGTGTCTGTACGTCTGTGCCCACAAGCAGGCATGCAGCGTAAACCCACGTTTACCTCTGACACTGCAGGAAGTGCTGTGTAAACTTTCAGCTTCTTTAAACTCACAAGATTCCCTAATTTTAACTTTGTCCTGTAAGTTAATGGAGTTGTCAAAAGAAAACTAATATTTAGGTAAATAAAACAGATTTACTTATGGGCTACTATTACATTTTATTATGATACTAAATTTTTATAATAATACATATCTTGTTAAGGCCTTTACTTTGATTGCTTTTTTTTTTACTCCCACCAGAGTTATTGCAGAGGCTCTGTGTGTGAACATGAATTCAATACTCCCAGCAGCCACATTTCTTTGGTTTCTTTCTATTTTATTGGATAAGACAGAGAGAAATGGAGAGAGGAGAAGTAGGTGGAGAGGGAGAGGGAGAGGGAGAGACAAAGGTAGACACCTACAGCCTTTCCCCTGCAGGTGGGGACCAGAGGCTTGAACCCGGGTCCTTAAACATGTTGATGTGTGTCCTTAAGTGGGTGCACCACTAGCTGGCCCCTGTTTACTTTAAGAGAACACGTCACTCTTCCAAAAATGGTTTGGTGAGAAAATTATTCTCTTGGGATTAGTCAGACTATCTTCCTATCATCTTTGTAACTTGTTTCTAGTTGAAAGCAAGCTTATTGTGAACTCAAAATGCAAAACACAATTGTGAAATCTAAGAGCTTGAAGAAGCACATCAACAAACACTCAGGGAAAAGTGCAGGACGGACGGGGTGAAAGCTGAGCATCAGACCCAGAGCAGCTTCCAACAAAAGGGTCCTGGCTATTGTCACTTGTTGGGGCTCTGTGTAAGCTTGATAGAGCTTAGGGAGATCTCCCCCCATCCTTGGATGGAGGTCTGAGAAGATACCCTCTTGTCAGTCTCTCTCAACTGAGGTGAGCAAAGGGGAGAAACCATCTCTCAGACCTAGTTCTTCCCTTCCTGACTCTCAGGCCCACAGAAACCCCAATACTTCTCCCCATTAACTGCAGGCCACATGGCCACCTTGCTTAAGATTTATTTACTCAAAGTTCACCTCACCTTCTGATCACAGAGGGGAACACACCTTATCACACACTTCATCACACACCTCAGACCCCAGACAAGAGAAATTCCAAACTCTATGGCCTTTTGATATCCATCTTCTCTCTGTCTCACCCTATGGGTTTAACCCCTATGCTTCTCTCAAATACCTTTGGATAATTAAGTTGCTTGCGTCATGGAGAATAACTGTCTTGTATCTCATCGATTCCTGTCATACCGGCCCCCTACCATAGGGGCAAGCCGACCTTTAAGAAACCTGTAATTTCTGAGATATTTGAAATATGTTCTTTGTTTGGTTTTCTATTTAAACCTTTGCCCACTTGCTAATAAACGAGATTTGAGAACACATCATTTCTCCCCTGTGTTTTTGCTTCCTGTTGTCTCTTGAGTGAGCGAAAAAGAGCTGGCCAGGGGTCTTTCCTGCTGGAGATCACCCCACCAGAAAGCCAAAAGTCACTGAGGGTACTGAGGTTTCTTTAAGGGCATTTTATTTGGTAACAGAAATAAAAATAGTCTCTGCAAACGTCAAATGTGAGACATGTCAGATGGCCTGTTATCTCACTGCCCCAGTTTTACCTTCTACAGGGGGATGTAGGCAGTGCACTTGTCTTTGGGATCATGTCCTGTCCCACCAGGTAATATCTGCCCAAGGAACTCTGGGAAACGCCTGAATGTTCATACCACTGGGAAACAATCTCATCTGATGAGAGTTGAAAGTACTGGACTTCCCCAGCTGGGATCTTTGGAGTTAAATCCATGAGCCACTGGAGGGCACCAGAGACTAGGTCTGAATGTATAAACATTACTCAGTGGCCACCTGGTGAATGTACTTACTGCTTCAACATAGGATGGCACTGCTTATGTGCAAGGCATTCAACTCTTAATGGCATCCACCATGTCTGTGTAGTTAGGGGGAATCATTTACGGGGGGGGGGGGCATTTCCAAAGCAGCTCTGGCTTTGCTTGTCTGTGTGTGTTTCTGGGACACAGTCCTCTCTGTAGGTGCCAGCCACTCCTCCTTCCACCCCCCCAGGCCCCCACCCCCGCCACCCACCCTACTTCCCCATTCCAGTGAGCTCAGCTCTATATCGGAATCTCGGGGCTGGTGTCTGACTTTGACCCACTCCATGTAGGTGAGATCACCCCGTGTCTGACCTGCCTGTGGTTTCTTTTGCTTTGCATGGCCATTGACAATTCCTTTCCTATTGCTGCAAACAACAAGATCTCTTGTGTACAGACATTGCATCTACCTTAGAACTCATCTGTCGGCAGTCAGGTGGTAGGGTTAAGCACACGTGGAGCGAAGCGCAAGAAACAGCATAAGGATCCCGGTTTGAGCCCCTGGCTCCCCACCTGCAGGGGAGTCACTTCACAGGCGGTGAAGCAGGTCTGCAGGTGTCTGTCTTTCTCTCCCCCTCTCTGTCTTCCACTCCTCTCTCCATTTCTCTCTGTCCTATCCAACAACAACGACATCAACAACAACAGTAATAACTACAACAACAATGAAAAACAACGAGGGCAACAAAAGGGAAAATAAATAAATATAAATTTTTTTTTTAAAAGAGCTCATCTGTCACTGGAACATGAATTGTTTTTCTACCTTAGCTAGTGTGCACTTATGATTTTAATTAGGAATAAATGTTTGACAGACATTTTCCTAGTTTATCTAGTTTAGATTGAAACACACACAGACACATGCACTTTTATTTTTTTGTCATGTTTCGGCTTTACCATTCCAGGCCAACTTGCTCAGAAATAAAGACAGCCATAACTGAAGAAATGAAGACAGCCAGGGAGACCATAAAGTGAAGCATGAGCTTCCTGTGCTGCACTGCAGCCAAAGACTCTGTGGACAAGGAGAGAGATGGGATGGAGGGGCTCGGGGCCCCGCTGCAACGTGGCAGACAGAGACCTATGCTGGAGACATTGTCTGCAGACACCTGTCACAAGGAGATAAGAAGTTGGACAGGTGTGTCGACCGCTATCCTATAGGCCATTCACACCCTCCCAGTAATGTGAGAGAGGGGCAGAGAGAGAGGGGGACAGAGGAAGACCCCGTTCACACCCTCCCAGTAATGTGATAGAGGGGCAGAGAGAGAGAGGGGCAGAGGAAGACCCCATTCACACCCTCCCAGTAATGTGAGAGAGGGAAAGAGAGAGAGAGGGGCAGAGGAAGACCCCATTCACACCCTCCCAGTAATGTGAAAGAGGGAAAGAGAGAGAGAGGGGGACAGGAAGACCCCATTCACATCCTCCCAGTAATGTGAAAGAGGGGAGAGTCAGCCAGTAGTTCAGTGGGTTAAGTGAACATGAAGTAAAGCCCAAGGACCAGCGTAAGGATCCCAGTTCGAGCCCCCGGCTCCCCACCTGCGGGGGGAGTCACTTCACAGGCGGTGAAGCAGGTCTGCAGGTGTCTGTCTGTCTCTCCCCCTCTCTGTCTCCCTTCCTCTCTCCATTTCTCTCTGTTATCCAACAATGACATCAATAACTACAACAAAGACAACAAAAGGGAATAAATAAAAATTTAAATAATAATAATATATTATTATTCTCTTTTCTGATTTATTTCTGTGTGAAAAATGCTCACTAGTTTTCTTTTTTACCAGTTAATTGTCAGAGTCTAGGAAGAGATTTAATGGTACAAAATTGAAAATTAACTGTAATCATGTGTAACTGCCCTTTGTGTTTTGATATAATGCTTTCTAATCAAATGTGTACATGTGTATTTGTACTTAGATCTGGAGAGTGAAATCCCAGTGATAACAGATTTGGTCTCAGAAACTATAAATTAAATTTAAAATTATACTGTAAAACTGGAGTTTAATACCTATTAGTATTTTAAAGACACCAATGAAAAGAAACTTAAAAATATATATATAGTTATTTTAATGCATTGCATATTATATGCATCAAACTTATCCAGACTGACACAATTCTCATCCTCTTCCTCTGAGCATATTAACTTCTCTCTACACTAGGTAGCTTTTACTTCTTACTCTACAGTTAAAAAATGAAAAGAGAAAAATTATTGAGTTGGTTTTTGCATTAAACTTATAACAAGTCAGTTCATCTCAATTTTAAAACATTGGGCCATTTATGATGCCAACACAAAACATTTTAATTATAAATTAGATTTGCAAATTTTGGGGATAAATTTTCTTTGGTGTGTGTGTACATAATCCAATAGTGAGACCAAAGATAAGTTTTCTTAAAAAAAAACACTCAATGGCCCCTCCAAAATAAAATGGGGAAATGCTGAGTTCAGTTTTACACTGACTCACTCATCACAGCATTACCAGTGTGTGCTAAGGCAGTGTGTCAGGTAATAAGGCGTCCCAAGCAAAGATGGCATAGTTCCTGTCCTCTGCGGAATTTACTCTAGTGGGAAGGGAAAATAAGAAGCTACTACCCAGTGCAGAAACCAACAAAAGAGAAAAGAAGAAGATTCACCAAACCAAGAGCTGGTTCTTTGATATGATAAATAAAATAGATAAACCACCAGCTATACTCATTAAGAGAAAAGGGGGATTAATGTTTCACATTCCTCAGCAAACACAATAGTCTGTCCAACAGTTCTCAGTTTTCCACGTAACAATACAACCCCCACTACATCCTCTGTCATCCTTTTCCAGGACCTGAACTCTCCCCCCAACCCACCCCACAGTCTTTTACTTTGGTGCAATACACCAACTCCAGTTCAGGTTCTACTTGTGTTTTCTCTTCTGATCTTGTTTTTCAGCTTCTGCATGTAAGTGAGATCAACCCATATTCATCCTTCTGTATTTTAATTTTTTTATTATCCTTATTTATTGGGTAGAGACAGCCAGAAATCAAGAGGGAAGGGGGTGACAGGGAGGAGAGACAGAGAGACACCTGCAGCCCTACTTCACCACTTATAAAAACACCCCCTGCAGGTGGGGACCTGGGACTCAAACCTGAGTCCTTGCACACTGTAACATGCGCTCAGCCAGGTAAGCCACCATCCACCCCTGAAAAAGTCTCCACAGAGCTTGTAAAATGTCATTTCTTGGAAGAGTCATGGGAACAGGAGGAAATTAAAAATAAAAAATGTCTGATTGTAACATTCATGTGGCATTGCGATCCTTGATGCGTTCATCTGCTGTTTGTGAAGAAAGAAGCTAAGAGGAATGGAAATTCTTTTTCTAATTTATTGTCTTTAAACAACTTTCACAGTGGTATTTCAAAACTGCAGAGCCTGGAAATGAACATTTTATAGCATGTCAAAATATTATAGGAGCAGATGGTACTAAAAGCTGTTTTATAAAATAAAAAGACAGTAAGTCAAGAAGAAATGTGAGTTGTCACAGCTGTGAATATTCTAGTGGGATCATTTGGTATCTGTGGTGTTCACATGGAACTACTTAAATAGAAGAATTTTCAAGTTTTCTTTAGTATGAACAGTCGTTGAAATATGTTGTCAGAAAAGCACAAGGGGAAGCAAATATAATTATCTTGTGTAATTGTCAAATGCAAAGTGCAGCTGGCACACAAGTCTGTGAAAGCGACCTGATATCTGCAAGCCCCAGAGTGTGTGCAGCAAGGTGGGGACGAGGTGTTCAGGTGCAGAAGGCTATCCCGCTTCCTCCCACAGCAACAGCATAGCGGCGCATAAACACTGAGTGTTCTCGTCTGTCGGGCCTAAAGGTAGATGAAAGCTGCTGTAGCTAAAGGCAAAACATGGAGACACAGAGGTGCCCTCCTCAGGGAGGAAGTGTCACTGTGCTACCAGCACCAGCGGCAGATTGAAGGTCTCCCTGAGGTTCGATTCTAAATTGGGAGGCAGAAGAGTGGTTTGCACACAACTCCCAGCACAGTAGAAGGTTTAGACTGTGACCCAGACACACTTAGCAAGACTGACGGAGTCTCCCAGACAAGCAGACCCAGTCCCTACAACTCCACGGCTAAGTTCTAGCAAAACCACGGCACCTTGTCAGCACCAGCAGGTAGAAGGGAGCCCCTGCCAGACCTGGTCCTGTCAGTCCACAGGCCGCCACCAGCTGGGACAGGAGCCTCGGCCGTCTGTCAGATCTGAGCACATGCCCACGGGAATTTAGTGGCTGCCAGGCCCTGGGAACCAGGAAACTGGCCACCGCCAAAGCTCACTCAGACACAGACCCCTCACCTGGTCCTCTTGGAATGCCAGTCATAATAAGAACAAAGAGAGAGCTGTCCACAGGGATGGATCAGGACAATAATCTGGGGGAAATCTATAATGTGAAAAAACCACATACACTTTTGAAAGAACACACTAGAGCAATGATGCTAGAACTACTTAACAAGAAGTTCAGGGAGTCGGGGGGTAGTGCAGAGGGTTAAGTGCACATGGCACAAAGCACAAGGACACTGGTTCGAGCCCCCGGCTCCCCACCTGCAGGAGAGTCACTTCACAGGTGGTGAAGCAGGTTTGCAGGTGTCTGTTTTTCTCTCCCCCTCTCTGTCTTCCCCACCTCTCCCCATTTCTCTCTGTCCTATCTAACAACAATGACATCAATAACAATAATAATAGCTACAACAACAATTAATAATAGCTACAACAACAATGAAAAACAACAAGGGCAAATAAATAAACAAATAGAAAGATCCATACCAAACAATCCACTTGTAGGTAGGATTGAAGAATAAAGAACAGTGAGGAAGGGAGAACACAGGGGAAGCTTGGAACATCTGTGGTGCATTGCACCAAAGCAAAGAACTCTGGGGGAGGAGGGAGAGGGACAGGGTGAAGGGACATGGCTGTCCTGGTGTGTCTGCTAGACACTCATCAAGGGAAGGTGAGAGGCTGTACCAGTGGATTAAAGACTCTGCTATAAACCTTGAACCTCCAGGTTAAAAGAAAAAGACAAAAATAAAGGAGAGAAGAAAGCAGAGACAGCTACTAGTTGAAACTTCACATTTTACAGGCTCCAACACAGGCTGCGACCACTATTGTGTGCCATGTCCATCAGCTTTGGTCACCTACAGAATCTGTTCTGAGTAGAAAAAATATCCCAGTTTGAAAAAGACATACACGTTGCAATTATACTTTTAATAGAGTCTGCTCAATATATCCCTAATTTCCAAAGGTGGCTTCACAGAACTCCTAAACATCGTCGGCTATTTCTCATTATTCTTGAATGTTTTGTTGTATTTGATCACTCCCAGGGGAAGAGGGAAGGAAAGAAACCGGCACTTCCACATGGTCCTGGGCTCGGGGACGGGGCCCAGCACGCGACCAGGAACAGAGCCAGTGAGCTCTCTCCGACCCATCCTGGCCATTAAAAAAATCATCAGTGATTTAATGATGACTGAGTGAGAAGATGGAAAGAGGTATCCTCCTGGGATTCTCCTATGCCTGGAGCACAAAATCTGAGCCAGTTCTTACACAAAATTCCATTTTGTTTCATTATTTGCTTACTATGTTGGGATTTGGAAATTATACATAAGATGCTTTAAATATTGAGGAGACCCTAAAGCCTGAAGCCATTACTTTAAAATATATATGGAATTCTGCCACTGGGGCCAAATGTGCTCTTTCTACCCTCCTATCAGACTCCTCCTCCTCAAAGGAAGCATGAAACAAAATTCAGAAATGAGTTTGCTCCTTGTATAAAAGTAGACATGCACCCACAGAGCAGGAAGAGGAGGGAAGTTACTAGGATTTTGTCTAGAAAATAAAAATTATAAAGTGGTTTTTAGAATCCAATTTTCAGTGCAAGAATTCTCTGCTGAAAATGACCAAGTGAATTATTCTTAAGTTTAGTAGGTCCAGTGTCCATGCAGTAGGCAGTGTTTCAGCCCTGATTCTTAGAAACACAACCAATGACACTGCATCTGCTGACCCCAGCCTAATCAGTGCAGCCAGTACCACTCGGCATGTTTCACTTCAGACTGCGTCCAGAGATGTCAGACATGGAATGCGAACACACCAGCTTCATCACTATGCCACCAGGTTCCAGATGCAGCATGCCAACCAACTTTCCTGGACAGACGACCCCACCTATGTGTCCTGGAGCCCTGCTTCCCCAGAGCCCTGCCCCACTAGGGAAAGAGAGAGACAGGCTGGGAGTGTGGGTCCACCTGCCAACGCCCATGTTCAGCGGGGAAGCAATGACAGAAGCCAGACCTTCCACCTTCTGCATCCCACAGTGACCCTGGGTCCACACTCCCAGAGGGATAAAGAATAGGAAAGCTATCAGGGGAGGGGATGGGATATGGAGTTCTGGTAGTGGAAACTGTGTGGAGTTGTACCCCTCTTATCCTATGTTCTTGTCAGTGTTTCCATTTTATAAATAAAAACTTTAAAAAGGAGTCTGTCTGATCATAATAGACATATTCCCATAGAATGCTTAATACATGGGAGTCAGGCGGTAGTGCAGCGAGTTAAGCGCAGGTGACACAAAGCGCAAGGACTAGTATAGGGGTCCTGGTTCAAGCCCCCGGCTCCCCACCTGCAGGGGAGTCGCTTCACAGGTGGTGAAGCAGGTCTGCAGGTGTCTGTCTTTCTCTCCCCCTCTGTCTTCCCCTCCTCTCTGCATTTCTCTCTGTCCTAACAATGATGACATCAATAACAACAATAATAACTACAACAATTAAAAAAACAAGGGCAAAAAGGAAATAAATAAATAAAATATTTTTAAAAGTTAAAAAAAATACTTAATACACAAGTTCCAGCTCAACAAAACAGACTTAAAGTCATATAAACTCATCACTCCAGAGAATTGGGAAGATACGCCAGTCCTACGGCAGTGAGCCAATCATAGGCACGCAGAATCCTTGTGGTCTCTGACTTTTTAAAACTGGATATATATATATATATATAATGTTACAGACTTAAGAGAAGAAATATTTATTACTGGTTTACTTTCACATTCTTGCTTAGAGACAATTGTTTATACTTCAGAAATAGACATTCTAAAATTAAGAATTGACTCAAAATAACACCAGGAAAAAATCTGCATATGATGTTGGCTGGATTATACAATAGAGAAGAAAACATCATCTTGAAGGACAGAGGCCAAGCACGGCAGGCCACACACATGAGGTTTCTAGACTCTGCTCCTTGCAGAGCCAGAGGCATGTGAGTGCTGGTTGCTGAGGGTCCAGAGACCAGGGAGGCAGGAGCTGAGCACAGGGGCTTCTCTGAACAGTGAACACGTTGTCTCTGCAGGTCAATTGTGGGGCCCTGTGCAGCTCTCCAAGTCCTAGAAGCCATGCGTTGTTCACAGGGTGGTAGACCAGCTCAGCAACATTGCTGAAGGAGTTAACAACACCGGGGTGCATGACTGAGTGCCTTCTTTACCTTCCTGGCACTTTCTCAAGGCGTATGAGCTTCCTATCATGCTTCTGTGTAAGGATATTAAAGCTACAGAAGATGTTCTGGAAACTAGTGTTTCAGCACTTACTACTAGTCTTTGTTTGTTTCTCATAATATTACCAAATAGAAAGTTTGGCGCTTTCTGCTTGAAAGTTAATCAAGAGGCCAGACAGGAAGCAGTGCCAGGGGAAAGCTGAGGGCACCACAGGCTCCTTCCTGCCTCAGAAAAAATCATCTGACATTCATGCTGGGATAAAAGAAAGGAGGAAGGAAGAGAGAGAGAGAGAGAGAGAGGGAGGAGAGAGAGAGAGGAGAGAGAGAGAGGAGAGAGAGAGAGAGAGAGAGAGAAGAGAGAGAGAGAGAAGAGAGAGAGGAGAGAGAGAGAGGAAGGGAGGGAGAGAAGGAAGGAAGGAAGGAAGGAAGGAAGATGCAGCTATTAAGAACAATGAACCCACCTTCTCTGACCCATCTTGGATGGAGCTAGAAGGAATTATGTTGAGTGAGCTAAGTCAGAAAGATAAAGATGAGTACGGGATGATCCCACTCATCAACAGAAATTGAGAAAGAGGAACAGAAGGGAAACTCAAAGCAGGATCTGACTAAATCTGGAGTAGGGCACCAAAGTAAAAACCCTGTGGTGAGGGGGAGGGTGGATGTTCGGCTTCCCTGGCCAGTGGGGGTGGGCAGGTCGGTGGGATGGGATGGGACACAGGATTTTGGTGGTGGGAATGGTGTTTATGTACACTGCTATTAATTTGTAGTCATATAAATCACTATTTAATTAATATAAGAGGGGAAAATTGATAGTATGTCTCAAATTTTTTAAAGCACAGACTGAGACTTTTTAATACATAGGCTGAGTCTTTCATATGCTGACTCTCTCAAAAGCCTAGACCAGGGAGAACAGAAGCAACTGGTGGCACAGCTATATACAAATAATGTGAAAGAAAGTAAATTATGGTGATGCTGGGTATTATATAGCAAATCCTAACAAAGGGACTTTTCAGAGTTAACCCAATTGCCACATAATGTGATTATAGCAATAACTATCCATTGTCTTCTGAACCCTAAGACAGCAGGAACCTCACATTTCCACTATAGAGCCTGTATTTCCCCCAGTCCTGGAGCCTCTAGGGTGGGGCTCACTTTCCTGCATGCTGCTCTCAATTCATACCAAATAATATTGCATCCACTGATCCCAACATATCAATGCAACGAGTGCCACCTCAGCATGCTTCACTTCAGACTGTGTCCAGAGACGTGAGGTGTGGAATGACAATCCTTCAGCTTCATTATTCAGGTGAGACCTTTCCTTTCATAGGATTCTCTAATTCCATTCCAGGCACTTCACTTCCTAACAAAGTCCCAAAACCTAGATATAGACCAGGTCCCCTGAGATAGAGCGTATGTTCACACATATCCATAAATTAGGACAAAATATACACCTGAAAGCAAAAGTACACAATAGTCTGCAGTGAGCACCCCCCAACACTTCATCTGCACTATTCCAGGCATTAGGTCCATGATTGGTCAACAGTTTGTTTGGCTTTGTATGGTAACTCTCTTTTCAGCCTCCAGGTTCCAGATGTCATCAGGATGCCGGCCAGACTTCCCTGGACAGACGACCCCACCAATGTGTCCTGGAGCTCTGCTTCCCCAGAGCCCTGCCCCACTAGGGGAAGAGAGAGACAGGCTGGGAGTATGGATCCACCTGTCAACACCCATGTTCAGCGGGGAAGCAATGACAGAAGCCAGACCTTCCACCTTCTGCATCCCACAATGACCCTGGGTCCATGCTCCCAGAGGGATAGAGAATAGGAAAGCTGTCAGGGGAGGGGATGGGATACAGAGTTCTGGTGGTGGGAATTGTGTGGAGTTGTACCCCTCTTATCCTATGGTTTTGTTAATGTCTCCTTTTATAAATAAATAAAAAAAATTAAAAAAGAGAACAAAAGAGAGAGAAAGAAAGAAAGGAAAAGAGAAAGAAAGAAAGAAAGAAAGAAAGAAAGAAAGAAAGAAAGAAAGAAAGAAAGAAAGAAAGAAAGAAAGAAAGAAAGAAAGAAAGAGTTGGGGCCAAGTGGTGGCATGCCTGGTTGAGCGCACATGTTACAATGAACAAGGATCCGGGTTCAAGCCCCCAGTCTCCACCTGCAGGGAGAAAGCTGCATGTTTGGTGAAGCAGGGCTGTAGGTGTCTCTCTCCTTCTCTCCCTCTATCACCCCCTTCCCTCTCCATTTCTGGCTGTCTCTATCCAATAAATAAATAAAGGCAATTTAAAAAAAAAAGATCTATGGGTGGGGTAGATAGCATAATGGTTGTGCAAAGAGATTCTCATGCCTGAGGCTCCAAAGTCCCAGGTTCAATCCCCCACACCACCATAAACCAGAGCTGAACAGTGTGCCATTAAAACAACAAGAAGAAGAAAGTTTGTTTTATTATATTTAGTACATGGGAGAGAGTGTGGAGTGCAGCAAGGAGCAGAGGCAAGCCGGGGCACCGTGGAGCATGTGGTGTCAGGGCTCAGAAAGGGAGACTGGAGCCGGAAAGCCCAGTGGCTCCCAGCTGAGTCAGTTCCCAGGCCTGAGGTCAGCCTGGAGGAGGAGTCCAGTCACATGGCCTCTGGCCGAGCTCACGGGTCTTGTCTCCAGACTGGCCTGGCCGGAAGGGGTCTGTTCAGGAAGGGTGGGTGGTCAGTACTGGGTGGTCTGGAAAACTCTGAGATGAAAGAGCTCGGCAGACCTTTGTCCTAAGTTTGCAGGACAGCGCTCACCCCAGCAGCCAGGGGTCTGCCACGGGCTCCAGCTGACAGGAGGACATGGGGCGGGCGGGCGGCCGGGCAGAAGGGAGGAAGACGGGGTCTGAGGAGAACAGCAAATGCGTGCCACATCTGAGTCCTCCTCCTCCTCCTCTTCCTTGTTCTCCTGCTCCTCCTCCTCTCTTCCACCTCCTCCTCCTCCTTTCTCTTCCTCCTCCTCTTCCTCTTCTTCCTCTTCCTCCTCTTCCTCGTTCTCCTTCTCCTCCTTTTTCTTCTTTTCCACCACCTCCTCCTCCTCCTCTTCTTCTTTCTCCTCTTTTCTCTTCCTCTTCTTCCTCCTCTACCCCGCTCCCCTGTTCCTCCTCCTTCCTCTCTTCCACCTCCTCCTCTTCTTTCTCCTCTTCTTTCTCTTTTTCTCTCCTTCTCTTCTTCCTCCTTCTCCTCTTCCTCCTCCTCCTCTTCTTTCTCCTCTTCTTTCTCTTCCTCCTCCTCTCCTCCTGCTTCTGTTTCTCAGTTTCCTGTATTCCAAAGATGAGTGAGACCACCTTTCACCCACTTACTTACTTTATTAAGTATGATCACCTCACCGTCCATCCACTTTGTTCCAAAGAAAATAGTATCATTTGTATTTGTATTACATTGAATGTATGTCTCATAACACCTTTGAAGATTTTTACTAGTGATTTAATAATCATTTCCAAGATTACAGGCTACATATCATTCCACTCCGCACTCACCACCAGTTTGGTGCCTCCACAATAACTGCCGACCTCACAAAGTCCCAGACACAGGGCACTTGCTGCTTTGTCTTTCACTGCACGTCTGTCTGTTTCAGTTCTCTAGAGTCTACATATGAGCAAAGCCTCCTGGCAGGTGCCTCCATCCCTAACTTCACTGATGGTGGTCTCCCACAGGTCCCTCCATTGTGTCCCTAAGGACACAATAGTATCTTTTTATAAAATAAAAAATATCAGTTAGACCATAGGATAAGAGGGGGACAATTCCCACCACCAGAGTTATGTATCCCATCTTCTCCCTTGAAAGTTTCCTGTTCTTTATCCCTCTATGAGCATGGACTCAGGATCATTATGGTGTACAGAAGGTGGGAGGTCTGGCTTCTGTGGGTGTTGGCAGGTGGACCCACACCCCCAGCCTGTCTCTCTCTTTCCCTAGTGGGGCAGAGTTCTGGGGAGGGGAGGCTCCAGGACATATTGGTCAGGTCATCTGCCCAAGGAAGTCAGGATGGAGTCATGATAGCATCTAGAATTTGGTAGCTGAAAAAGCATCAAGATATAAAGCAGAAAATTTTTTTTTAATAATCAGGAACCTAAAAGCGAGCATATAGCAGGTGAGATTTGGGGTTTCCATTTTGGAAAAAAGCTATTAGGTCTACTTTAGGTCTATTCCAAGGGGCCCATGACTTGACTAATTTCTGCCTGAGCCTGACAGCTAACATGCAGGTGGGCTAAAGGTATTGTCTGGGAAGATGGTGTCAGAGTTGGAAATAGAACTAGAAAGCTGGGTTGGGGAAGAGAGTAGCTCCCAAATATGGGGAAAGTATATAAATATTGTTAACTATAAACCCCATAGATCTGATCTGGGGCCCATGTTCAGCACAGGAGCCTGTGTGACCTCTGCATCCCTGTAGGCCTGAGCTCACAGTCTGTGGTCACGGCTGAGAACACTCCAGGCTGCACTCATTGCAGGACCCGTCTTCCTCGGGTGGTAGGCAGAGTACGTTGACCCAGCCTCCCTTCAGAGAGTTGGGCAGTGCCTGCAATGTTGATCCACATTGAGGGCAGGGTCCTATGGGGCCCACAGAGGGGTCCATTGTGTTGTTCCTGATGGACATGAGCAGTGACAGTGGAGAGAGGGATCTGTTAGAGCTCTAGGGCCATCACATCTGTGTGGGAATCCCAGGACTCCCTGACTAGGGCCCCAGGTGCCGGGGTGGCCTGGTAGTGACTAAAGAGTCATCATTAATGTCTGCTGGTCTCTTGCCCTTATTGTCTGCTGGGTATTGAACCTGGGATCTCAGAGCCTCAGGCATGACAGTCTTCTGCAGAACCATCGTGCTATCTCCCCAGCCCATATATGACCCTTTGAGTCAGTGTTTCCGTGCCCTTTGGGGAAATACCTACAGCGGAGTTGCCGGGTCACCGGGTACTTCTGTCATTGTCCAAGGACTCTCCAAACAGTCCGCCACGGGGGAGTGCTCGTGGCCGGTGGGTGGCTCTGCGGGAGGTGCAGGAGGAGGCACAGAGCTCTGGCTTTGGCAGCAGCGAGGAGCTGTCCCCTGAGCCTTGTGATCACAGAAACCACTACGTCCCTCAGGAAAACAACGGGGCGCGCGTGGGCAGAGCTAGTGGAGCGTGTGGGCCGTGCCAGCTCGCAGCTGTTTGCCAGCATCCTACCTATTTGGCAGTGCCGCAGCCTTGGCAGTGGCCGTCCTGAGCTGCAATCTTTCTGTAGGAAAGGTGGTCAGGGGTCAGCAGCCTCAGCGCCCGCTGAGAGCTCTTGGCGCTCCGTAGCCCCAGCCCCCAAGCTGATTTGCTTTGAACAGAACCCAAGGCACACTTACAGGGCTCATGAGGCATGGCAGCTCCTCAAAACACCTCAGCTTCAGCTGGGGTCTGTCGGACATGGGGATCCTCAGGGCCTGTCAGAACCATGACGTTGGAAATGTGAGCAATCTATGTATTTCCAGGCGATTCTCACTGAAGTCTGCCACCTTAACTACCCTGGGAGCCTTCAAAGGATGTAAACAGATTGTCAAGACAGATGGCTGGGTGAGGAAGTGAGAGGATGAGGGGCCAGGTGATGGCGCACCTGGTTGAGCACTCACACTATGATACCCAAGGACCTGGGGTCAAGCCCATGGACCCCACCTGCAGGGGGAAAAAAAAGCTTCACCAGTGAAGCAGGGCTGCAGGGGACTCTGTCTCTCTCTGTCTCTGTCTCCACTCCCCTCTCAATTTCTTTCTGTCCCTATGTAATACTAAATAAAATGTTTTTTAAAAATAAGTCATATTTATACTCAGTGGAACACAGAAATCAGAAAAGATGGGATTGTGTCATCTGGAACAAAATGGATAGAACTGGAGATGATTCTGGTCTAAGTAACAGAGTAGCAAGAGCTGAGGGGAGCCACTGGCTGGCTTCATTCATGTGGAGTCTAGATGGTCTTGTGAAGACTGCGGTGACTGAACTGCCTCTGGGGCGCTTAGAACTGTGGCGGTTCTGGGGAGGGAGCCCGCAGTGAGAGGAGGTGCCTTACAGGAGCCAGCAATGGACGTGAGGTCACACCTTATAGTCTTATAGCCTTATCGCTCTCTTAAATAACACACAGAAGAAGGGAAAAATCAGATAGCAACTCCTCTGAGTCAAATCAGTCTTTGTGAGTGAATTGGGATTTCAGAATTATCTTTAATTCCACAAGTGATTTCATGAGCATTCAATCGTGAAAGAAAAAAAAAAGTTATGTTCTCAAGGAGAAATAAAATCACTAATGACCCTGGGTCCATACTCCCAGAGGGATAAAGAACAGGAAAGCTATCAGGAGAGGGGAGGGGATACGGAGTTCTGGTGGTGGGAACTGTGTGGAGTTGTACCCCTCTTATCCTATGGTTTAGTCAGTGTTTCTTTTCATAAATAAAATAAGAAAAATCACATAAATTAGTGACATTAACAACATAGCAACACTGATATTACACGTATCAGAATATAGTGATTGACTAGTATTTTCATTAATGTTACATAGGACAGTGCTTTTAAGTATTTTGTTTATTTATTGGATAGAGACAGAGAGAAGTTAAGAGGGAGATGGAGAGAGAGATACAGAGAGACATGTGCAGCCCTGCTTCACCACTTGTGAAGCTTCCCCCTGCAGGTGGGGGCCAGGAGCTCGAACCCAGGTCCCTGTGCACTGAAACAGTTTCACTCAGTGCAGTGGGCCACCCTGACCCATGAGACAGTGTCTTTATCCCTCTTTCACTTTATGCTAGCTTTTCTTCACTTATACAGCTGCAAATGTGGGGAGATGGCAAGGTTAGAGTCAAGTCCTGGTTCCCAGGCACTTAAAGAGGGGGCGAAGGACCATGACACACGCCCGTCAGGGAAGGGGCGAGGAAAGATAAAATGCCAGCATGTGAAGGTGTAAGTCAGTGCCCGCTAGCGGCCAGAGCACAGGGAGCATGGGAGGAGGGGCACATTTTCTTAGCAAAATACACACTAGAATCTGGGGTGAGAAACCAAAGGTCAGGGCCAGGGCTCTCCACTCAGAGGGGGTGGATGGAAGCTTTCAGGTTTACCTGCAAAGCTGGGGACAGATTCAGTGAGAAACTAGCAGTCACCATGTAACTAAGAGAAGTTCAGTCTGAGAGACACTGTGAATACCATGTTCTTCCAGCCCAGAATCAGCAGAGACTTCCCGGATGGGAGGCAGAATTTGCAGGGAGTGTGGGAGAGGCCTGAGCCTAGCTCTGGTGGTCTGAAGGAATCCATATTAAATACGGGGGCGGCTCCTGGGGAGTTCAGGCATTGTGAACTGTTGGCTGCACAAGTGGCCTTGCCTGTGCCCAAGGGCGCTCTAGTTCTCCCCTCCCCTCTTTCTCATGAATGAACAAATTTCATTTTCTTTTGAGAGGAATCTTTATTTTGCTACTGTGGCTCTGTAAACGACACCTGGTGTGTTGTTAGAATCCTCGATTCCCTGTTTTTCTACTCGTTACTGAAAATATGTTGTTGAAACTGTCACCCTGGCAGGACAGGGCTACAAGGTGGCTTGACAGTAACACGGTGGATAAGACCATTATAACACATTCTGTGTTCAGGAGCTGTTTTGCCAAAGCAGTGACTATGTTTGCAACTGTCTCTAAGGAAGAAGAGCTAGAAGAATGAATTATCTTTGCTCCTGTTAGCCTTCAGGGCAGCCGGGCAGGCTCACGGCCTTTGACAATCTATGCTTTAGAAAGATACGCAGAGAAAAACAAGTCATCCTCTGGGTTGCCAGATGACTTGGTGACCTCGACACTTCACATTCTTTCTCCCGAAATCCATCTCCTGGTTCTCAAGAGGTAGATAAGACAGAAGGATGCAGTCCTTTCTTCTACCAGTCAACTATTTCTGGAACAAAGGCATGGTGGAAGCAGATGTAAGAATTTATCCGACCTCTCTTGGATTAAACATTGCAATAAGTTATCCCTCCTTTCGCAAAGGTCAGGGTGACAGTGTTTGGTTTTCTGGGGCACCAGACGCTAGATTCACACTGGAAACTTCACCAGCAAAGAGGCCAGGCAGGAATGCATCTGGCTCAGCTACAGCTTTGGTTTTGCCTCGCAGAGCTCAGAAACTTTGCGTGCTTTTTTAACTTTTTGTTTTCAGATTGGTTCATTCTACCCTTTTTCCCGTGCAGTCACTGAATTCTTTCTTTTTCACTGTCTTCTGGCATTAGCGCCATTCCACATTTTCAGTTTAATAATTCAAACTTGCTCTCGTACAGTTTCTTTGCTCATCATTTCCACAGGGTAGTAAAGTCTCACTTTCCTAGATGGTGTTCCTCACAGCTCCACGGACAGATTCCTCAGATAAGCAAAGTATCCACACCGCCTTGAGCTTTGTTCTGATCTCTTCCTGACCCAAGGTGATCAGGTTGTTTTTTCCTTTGAAATAATTGGGTTGTGTCCCAGACATTTTGCATATCTATTGTGAGAGTCTACTAAAACTACTTTGGAGATGTCGATTTTTTATGGTATTTTGACAGACAATCAGCCCAGTTCGATTTACACCACAACTTCTCCCTCTCCTCCAGTGAGGGATAATTTTAATGTGAATTAGAGAGAGACCTTTCTTTCTCTTTTTCTCTAAAGACACGGACATTCTCTATGGGATTTAGGTTTCCACATGGCTGCTGCCAAGGAAAGTCACAATAATCTTTTTTAATTTTTTTTAATTTACTTTATTTATTATAGAGAGAGCCAGAAATTAAGAGGACGGGAGAGCTAGAGAGGGAGAGAGACAGAGAGACACCTGCAGCCCTGTTTTACCCCTTATGAAGCTTTCCCCCTGCAGGTGGGGACAGGGGACTTGAGCCTGGGTCCTTGTGCACTGAAACACGTGCTCTCAACCAGGTGCACCACCACCCAGCTCCTATAATAATCTTAACAACAGTTATTTGTTGATTAGCATTCTATTTTTCTTGTTTTGTTGGGTAATAATGATTCTCAAGACAGTTCTCCACTCTCTGTGATAGCTGTCTGCGCACCCCTGGCAGCGCCAGCCCGACTTCTGCTCCTCCACAGCCCCCCAGCCCCCTTCCTCTCACCCCTCCCCACCCAGTTCTTGGTGTGGCTGCCACAGAGCTTGCTCAGTGTTTCTCACTCCGCCAAGGAGAGCGGAGAATGGGGAGCAGGTGTGGAGACAGCGGAAGGTGCTGAATCTCAGGTGTTGTTAAGCTTTTCCTGGCCAGGGTGCTTCTCTCTCTCTCTCGTGCTGGTAGTCACTGTGCTGCTCAGGACTGCAGACATCTCAGGACCTGAAGGTGGAGAGGTTTGCTGCCGACCTCACTGGTGTGTCTGTTGACAGGCTCGAGAAGTTCCTGTGCTGAGCTCGAGCTCGCTGCATGGCTGTTGACAGCTGCCTGCCTGCCAAAGTCCCCTGCCTAGTGGCCTCTCCATGGGGTCTCCGGTGACAAGACAACTGGCTTTACTCAGAGGAAGAGAGTGAGAAAAATGCAAAATAGGGTCTTTTGTAAACTTTTCTTTAAAATGACATCCCAACACTGCTGCTGGGCTTTATTTGTTAGATATGCCTCATCTAGGACAACTCAAGATCACGGGTCACGAGAGGCACAGAGCATTTAGATGTTGTCTACTATGTTTCCTAATGTGTGCTTGTTTTTTAAGAATAATATATATATATATATATACATATATATATTCAGAGATTTTCCACATAACATAGAAGAATGTAAAATGCTTTGTCACATGTTTTTATTTTGCTTCCTGGCAAATTGATTCCATTTGGTCTCAATAGGAATTAAGGACATTGAAAAATTCAAAGCAGATCTAGAAAGAGCCAAGGATATGGAAAATAAGTGTGGGTATTTTGGTGCATTATTTAATGCTAGAATGGTTTCCTAGTCTGAATGTTGTTAAGCAAACCAAGAAACATGTGGCTGGGAAAACAAACAAGGCACAATTAACAAGATGAACAGAAGTTACTAGAACATGTTACTTCCTCTTAAACTCTTCAAGTGTGCAAACACTCTAAGTCTGAGATAAAATCACATTCCAGAGGCACGAGTTAGGCTACTGCAAACTGATCTTTCAGGACTACTGAAACCAGAGAAAAGCTCCTGTCTTAGTTGACATCAGCTTGCGACACAACAAAAATGTGAGTCTTTGGACGAATTAGAATCACTGTGTATGAGACTGGAAAGTTGAGGCTGGGGCTAGGCAACTCAGCCCTGTGGCAGACAGAGGTCTGGCCTCTGAGACTGGAGAGTTGAGCAACCAGCAAAAGATCCCAGAAATGACAGATGCACATAGAATTCTGAGCATCAGAGGGCAAGTCCCCACATTGAAGGCCTAATGAAATTCTCATTCCTGTGGCCCTCTGCAGTGAGATCTACTCCCCTACCAAGATGTGCGCGATCTTTGCATCTATCCCTTGAATCCAGATCATCTCAGATCTGCGTTAGTCTCTAGAATGTGGTGGAAAAAAGCTGTCTCATCTCAGTCAGCAGCATCCGCTTCCAACCTCTTGAAACTCTGAGCCACCAACCGTAAAAATCTGTGCTGTTCTCTCTCTCCTTCCCTCCCTCTCTCTCTATATATTTATATATTTTTATTTATAAAAAGGAAACACTGACAAAAGATAAGAGGGGTACAATTCCACACAATTCCCACCACCTGAAAAAAAGACTATATTCCCTACACATAACTGAAAAAACCACCAGGCTGTCCTATTAGATAAAGTCTTTAGGTGACCCAAGCCCTAGTCTTTTGTCTGATTGTGTTACAAGAAAGACAAGTGGAATATATTCAACTTATAGTCTCATGAAAGATAAGTTATTGTCTTAAGACATTTAGTGTCGGGGGATTTGGTATACAATAATAGACCATCAGAAACAATTATTTACCTGAAGCTAATATTTGAAAACCATGTTTATACAATACTGAGCAACTTCAGTGAGTTTACAGTAGTAAATTATTTAACCGTAGGATGCCAATGATGCCGGGATTGGGCCTAGGACTTTGGAGCTTCAGGGAGGAAAGGCTCATTGCATAACCATTGTGCTGTCTCCCTCTGCCATTTTTTCTCTTAATCATGAGTGAGTGAGTAAGCTTAAAAATATATTTATAAAGGGGCCGAGTGGTGGTGCACCTGGTTAAGTGCATGTGTCAACATGCACGAGGACTCAGGTTCAAGACCCCAGTCCCCACCTGCAGGGGAAACGCTTCATGAGTGTGAAGCAGGGTTGCAGGTGTCTGTCTCTCTCTCTCCCTTTCTACCTCCCACACTCTCAATTTCTCTCCATTCTAATAAATAAAATTAAAAACAAAGAAGGACAAAATGATTTAAAAAATTCATTTATAGTTAAAAAATCCTTCTGATTGGCTCAGGCTCAGGCTCCCATAGCCTGTATGGAAGATAAATCACAGATAATCACAAGCAACACACACAGAGCCACTGTGCATCACCTCAGGGGTTGGGGGTGTGGGGCTATTAAGATTTGCAACTGTGAACTCTAAAGTACCTTAATTAGACACAAGTCAGTCCAGCCAAGTGTGATCAGCAAACTATAGTGGGGGGGGCGGCTTTCAAGACTGTAGAAGCTGCACTCAGCATAGTAAGGCCCATCTTGCTGTTCCAGTCACCCATCGCTCTTCAGTTTGAACAAAAGCCACCCTACCTTCAGTCTTTCAGTAGCAGCTATGTCAGTATCAGGCTAACAGCTCCACCCATTCCCAAAGGTGAGCAGCTTCAGGGATCCAGGAACCAACTGACTAGACCACCTCATGCCATATATAGACAGCAACATCCAGCACACAAATTTCAGAAGACACTGAATATAGTGGTCAAATAAAAAAAAAAAAAAGAAGAAGAAAATGCAGAACGCAAGCAGGGCAGAAACTCAGAAAAACTCAAGAAGCTGGAAGCAAATGAGAATGAAGACAACAGCCAAACACTAACTGATGCAGTCATCTCAGGAGAGAGGGAAGCTGTTGAAGGTGATATCATCAGAAATGGGAAAGAAAGCATATCTCAAGGTACTTAGCGATCTGAAAGCTGAAATAGCTGAGCTAAGAGAACAACTTGCTAAGCAAGCTGGCACAGTATCTGAACAGGGTGACAACATAGTTGAAAAACAGAAAACAGCAGAGGGTAGCCAGCACAGCATAAATGAGGCAGAAGTTAGGATTAGCAAATTGAGGATGAATCAGAGCAAACAAAAAGAGAAGTAAGAGAAATAAAAAGAGAGATTAAAAGATACTGAAAACAACAACAGAAACACATGGGATGACTACAAAAGAAGTAATATACGCATTATTGGCTTGCCAGAGGAAGAAACGGAAGGGATTAAAGAATTTTACAGGGCATAATAGCTGAGAACTTCCCTAGTCTAGAAAGCATGAAAGACATAAAGGTTCAAGAAGTCCAGAGAGTCCCAAACAGAATTAAATGAAACCTAAAGAAAGCCAAGACACATCATGTTTAGAATAGAAAGGAATAAGGATAAAGAAAAAATTGTGAAGGCTGCAAGAGAAAAACAAAGACTTGCAGAGGAAAACCCATAAGATTAGCATTGTTGTCTTTGTATTTCTCTGACAAGCAATTACTTGGAGCATTTTTTCATGTGTTTGTTGGCCTTTTGGATCTCTTCTGTGGAGAATATTCTTTCTGTGTCCTCTCCCCATTTTTGGATGCAGTTATTTACTTTTTCAGTTGCTGAGTTTGGTGAGCTTTTTATACATTTTGGTTAGTAGCCTCTTGTCTGATGTATGGCATGTAAAGATCTCCCATTCTGTGAGGGGTCTCTTGGTTTGGGTATTGCTTTCTTTTGCTGTGTAGAGACTTTATAATTTGATGTAGTCCCATTGGTTTATTTTTGTTTTAGTCTTCTTTGTAATTGGATTTGTATCATTGACGATGCCTTTAAAATTTAGATGGAGAAGGGTTCTGCCAATATTTTCTCTAAGTACCTGATAGTTTCTGGTCTAATATCCAAGTCCTTGATCCACTTGGAATTTACCTTTGTATTTGCTGAAATATAGTGGTTCAGTTTCATTCTTCTGCATGTTTCAACCCATTTTTCCAACACCATTTGTTGAAGAGACTCCCCTTTCCCCATTTACTATTCTGGGCACCTTTGTCAAAGATTAGATGTCCATAGGTGTGGGGCTTACTTCCAGACTCTCAATTCTATTCCACTGGCCAGTGTGTCTATTCATGTTCCAATACCAAGCAATTTTAATTACAGTGGCCCTATAATACAATTTGAGGTCTGGGAGTGTGATACTTCAAGTTCTGTCTTCTCTTCTCAAGATTGGTTTTAGCAATTTTAGGCCTTTTCTGGCTCCAGATAAGCATTTGTAGCTTTTGTTCTAGTCTCCTAAAATACTGGATGTGATCTTGATGGGGATTTCATTAAGTTTGTATATGGGCCTGGGTAACATATTCATTTTTAATGATATTAATTCTTCCAATCCATGAACATGTAATATCTTTCCACTTCTTTGTGTCTTTTTCTATTTCCTTGAGTAGTAACTCATAATTTTCAATATACAAGTCTTTCACTTCTTTTGTTAGGTTTATTCCAAATATTTTTATTGTTTTTGTTACAATGGTAAAAGGAATTGATTTCTGTATTTCATCTTCCAACTTAGTGTTTTCATAGAGAAATCTCATCAACTGGACCTTGAAAAATTCATGTTAAGTGAAATAAGTCAGAAACAGAAGGATGAATATAGGATGATCTCACTCTCAGGCAGAAGTTGAAAAACAAGATCAGAAGAGAAAACGCAAGCAGAACCTGAACTGGAATTGGCATATTGCATCAAAGTAAAAGACTCTGGGGTTTGTGTGTGTGTGTGTGTGGGGGGGAATAACACAGGTCTAAAAAGCATGATAAAGGACCTAGTGGGGGTTGTATTGTTACATGGAAAACTGGCAAATGTTATGCAAGTAGAAAATATTGTATTTACTGTCAAATGTAAAACATTAATTCCCCAAAAAAATTTTTAAAAAGCAAACAAAACAAAAAGGAAATAATAAAAAAAATTCCATCAACTTGCGTATGTTAATTTTGCATCTTGACATCTTACTGCATTGCCTGATAATTTCCAAAAGCTTCTTGTTGGATTTCTTAGGTTTTTCTATGTATACTATCATGTCATCTGCAAAGCGTGAGAGTTTGACCTCTTCTCTTCCAATCTGTACCCCTTTAATTCCTTGTTCCTCCCTGATTGCTATGGCAAGAACTTCCAACACTATGTTGAATAGTAATGATGATAGTGGGCAGCCCTGTCTAGTACCTTATCTGAGGGGAAATGCTTCCAGTTTTTCACCATTAAGTATGATGTTGGCTATAGGTTTGCTGTATATAGACTCTAGTTTCTTGAGGAATTTTCCACCTATTCCCATTTTTTTTGTAGTGTTTTGATTGTGGATTTTGTCAAAGGATTTCTCCGCATCTATTGAGATAACCATCTGGCTTTTATTTTTATTTTGTATTGATGTGGGGGATGGCATTGATTAATTTATGTATATAAACCAACCTTGAATCCCTGGGATAAGTTACACTTGGTCATGATGAACAATCTTCTTTTTTTTATATTTTTTTGCCTCCAGAATTATAGCTGGGATTTGGTGCCTGCACTACCAATCCACTACTCCTGGCAGCCATATTTTTTTCCAGTGTTGTTGTTATTTCTTCTGTTGTTGGATAGGACAGAGAGAAATCAAGAGGGGAGGGAAAGACAGAGACAGAGAGAGAAATATAGACACCTGCACATAGTCTGGTGCACCTCCTCCTGGCCCCTGGACAATCTTTTAATATATTGCTATATCCAGTTGACTAGAATTTTATGCAATATTTTAGCATCTATTTTCATCAAGATATTGGTCTGTAGTTTTTTTGTTTTCTTTTCTTTTCTTTTTTTTTTTTTTTTTTGTCTGTCTCTGCTTTTGGTATTAGGGGGATATTGGCTTCATAGAAGCTGGAATAGAGTATTCCTGTGTCTTCAGTATTTGGAAGAACTTCAAAAGTAGAGGTATTAACTCTTCCTTGAGGGTTTTGAAGAATTTATTTGTAAGACCATCTGATTGAAGATTTTTTTTTTATTCCTGGGAATGTTATTGACCGTATCTGTTTCAATTTATTTGACTATGACTACCTACTCATATTTTATAGTTCCACTTTGTTTAATTTTGGAAGTTTGTAGGCATCTAGGAATGTGTCCATTTCTTCCAGGTTCTGTAGCTTGTTGGCATAGGAGCCTTGCACAACACTTGGGATGACTTCAATGCTCTTGAATTTGTTGACACTTTCTTTGTGACACTTTCTTTGTGTCCTATCCTTGATAATGTCCAATGTGGACTTGCGTAGAATGGGTATTCCAGTTTCTTGGGGTGAATGATTCTGAAAATGTCCAGTAGTTTAGTTTACCTATCTCTTCCTTTAATTCCCTAATTTTCTTATTAATTCTCTGCCTAGATGATGTGTCAGGTTGAGGGAGTAGGATGTTGAAATCCCCTACTCTTACTGTTTTGATGTCAATATATTTCTGTAGCTTTTTCAGTAGATGCTTGATACATTTAGATAGCCCCTCATTGGGCACATAGATGTTAATAATTGTTCTGTTCTCTTGGTTTATTGATCCTCTGAGCATTAAGTAATAGTCATCCCTATCTTTTTAAATTTTATTTATTTTAAGATCTGTTGTATTAGACTGACAATAGCTGTTCCTGGCCTTTTTTTTTTTTTTTTTTTTTTTTGTGGTTTGGCTTGTATGATAGTTTTCCATCCTTTCACTTTGAATCTGTGTATGTCATGTTGAGTTAGGTGGGATTCCTGCAGACAACATATGTTGTGTTGTATTTTGTGATTCATCTTCCTACTCTGTGCCTTTTAATAGGTGAATTCAGGCCATTGACATTTATTGATTTATAGATTGAATATATTTTAATGCCATTATTCTATAATTCTAGTGTGGGAGGAAGACTTAGAGAGAGTTAAATTTTTATGTGGAATGTTACAAATGTGCCAACTACTGTATTTTAGTGTTGACTGTAAACCATTTTCATCCCAATAAAGAAAATAAGTTACTTGATGAATAAAAGCCAATTTTGATGCTGCTGAAGTTTTAAAATTACCATTTTAGAGGATATATATTCCCAGAAGACATATCATGACGAAAGTTTATGTATAAGATTCTATATATCAGGAGCAGTGTAGTAGCACACCAGGTTAAGCTTATATGGTATAAAGTGCCAGCACTGGCAAAAGGATCCTGGTTCGAGCTCCCGGCTCCCCACCTGCAGGGGTGCGGTTCACTTCATGGGCAGTAAAGCAGGTCTGTAAGTGTCTTTCTCTCCCCCTGTCTTCCCCTCCTCTCTTGATTTCTCTCTATCCTACCCGAAAACAACAGCAATGACAACACTAACAGTAACAACAAGGGCAACAAAATGGGAAAAATGGCCTCCAGACACAGTGGATGTGTAGTGCAAGCAATGAGCCCCAGCAATAACTCTAGAGGCAAAAAAAATCAATATATCACAAAACTACAGAGAAAATCCCAAAAAGAAACATATAAATTATCAGGAAAAGTGCCGGATTTTAACACACTTTCAGTCTTGAACAGCTGGTAAACTAAAGTAAACAATGTACACAATAAAGTTGATTTATAAGATAATAATAAGCTCAGAAGATATACAGTCCTATTCTCTGTCCTCAATGAAATAAATTTAGGAATAATTTTAAAATAGGATAACAACATAAAACACTTGGAGTTAAAATTATTGTTGAAAATAGCACACCAGTCAACAACTTCTGGGGCAAAAGGGAAATATAAGATTGATGGCAAATGGTTTAGAGAGACAACAGTGACACTCCCTGTGTGGTTATACTACAGCTAGAGCAAATTTAAAAAAAGGTCTGCCGAGGGAGAACAGAAGCAACCAGTGGCACAGCTCTATACAAATAATGTCAAAGGACATAAATTATGGTGATGTTGGGTATTATACAGCAAATCCTAACAAAGAGATTTTTCAAAGTTAATCCAATTACCAAATAATGTGATTACAACAATAAATATCTATTGTCTTCTTGAACCTTAAGACAGCAGGAACCTCACATTTCCACTATAGAGCCTATATTTCCCCCAGTCCTGGAAACTTAGGGTGGGGCCCACTTTCCTGCATGCTTCTCTCAATTCACACCAAATAATATTGCATCTGCTAATCCCAACCTAATCAATGCAACGAGTACCACCTCAGCATGCTTCACTCCAGACTGTGTCCAGAGACGTCAGGTGTGGAATGTCAACCCTTCATTACTCCGGTGAGACCTTTCCTTTCACAGAATTCTCTAATTCCATTCCAGGTGGCTCACCTCCTAACAAAGTCCCAAAACCTAGATATAAGCCAGGTTCCCTGAGATAGAGCGTATGTTCACATGTATCCATAAACCAGGGCAAAACATATACCTGAAAGCAAAAGTACACAGTAGTCTGCAGTGAATCAGTATAAAGTTCATAATGCAATAGTGTCTACTTAGACTTAGATACCCTCCTCACCCACTTCCTATTACAGTTCTCTCACTCACTCCAAAGCTAACCTTATCAAAGCAAGGACTGCAAAAGCTGAATAAGGGCAAGACACTGGCATACTTTAATGATGACTCTTTAGTCACTGTCAGGCCACCCCATCAGCTGGGGCCCTAGTCAGGGAGTCCTGAGATTCCCACACAGACATGATGGGCCTAGACCTCAAATAAATCCCTCTCTCCATTGTTACCAGTCATCTCTATCAGGAACAACACAACAGACCCCTTTGTGGGCCCTCATAGGACCTTGCCTTCAACTTGGAGCAACAATGGTAGAGAATGTTCCATCCTCTGAAGGAAGAATGGACAACATACAACACTCTATGCTACACCTGAGGAAGATGGGTTGATATTGGGGCAGCCTGGAATGTTCCTGCTCATGACCACAGAATGTGAGCTCAGATCTACAGGGATGCAGAGGTCACACAGGCTCCTAAGCTGAATATGGGCCCTAGATCAGATCAAATCAGTGGGGTCTACAGTCAACAATATTTATACACCTTTCCCATATTAGGGAGCTACTCTCTTCCCTGATCCAGCTTTCTGGTCCTTTTTACAGTCATGACATCATCTCCCCAGACAATAATTAGGATCCACCTGCATATCAGATTTCAGGCTCAGAGGACAAAACAAAACCAGTATAGCTACAGGCCCTTTGAGATATAACTAAAATATGCCTACTAACTATCTACAAAATGGAGGACCCCCCCCCCAACTCTTCATCTGCACTATTCCAGGCTTTAGGTCCATGATTGTTCAACAATTTGGCTTTGTATGTTAACTCTCTTTTCAGCCACCAGGTTCCAGATGCCAGCAGGATGACAACCAGACTTCCCTGGGCAGACGACCCCACCAATGTGTCCTGGAGCCCCGCTTCCCCAGAGCCCTGCCCCACTAGGGAAAGAGAGAGGCAGGCTGGGAGTATGGATTCACCTGTCAACGCCCATGTTCAGCGGGGAAGCAGTTACAGAAGCCAGACCTTCCACCTTCTGCATCCCACAGTGACCCTGGGTCCATGCTCCCAGAGGGACAGAGAATAGGAAAGCTATCAGGGGAGGGAATGGGATGTGGAGTTCTGGTGGTGGGGACTGTGTGGAGTTGCACCCCTCTTATCCTATGGTTTTGTTAATGTCTCCTTTTTTAAATAAATAAAAAAATGAAACTAAAAAGGTCTGTCTGCAGGAGATGTGTATAGAAAACAAAGTAACTTAAATGAGCAAAAGATTCAAGTGAAAACTACAAAAGAAACTACAGAATAGCGGCAGGAGTCAGTGTAACAGAAAGCAAAGTTCACGTGCTGTTTCTCCAAAAAGCACAAGAGAGAAAATATTGGCAAGATCGGCGGAGGATTACAAGTGTGGCGACAACGTGCATGCGACAGACGCCATGCCTGTGGGAAGCATAGTGACCCTGAGTTTGCTGCTTAAATCTTTTGCTAATAGATTTTAAGTCTATATTTAAAGATAATTTACGGGATGATCTCACTCTCAGGCCGAAGTTGAAAAACAAGATTAGAAAAGAAAACACAAGTCGAACCTGAAATGGAATTGGAGTATTACACCAAAGTAAAAGACTCTGGGGTGGGTGGGTGGGGAGAATACAGGTCCATGAAAAATGATGAATGACATAGTGGGGGTTGTATTGTTAAATGGGAATCTGGGGAATGTTATGCATGTAAAAAAAAAAAAAGAAGTAGAAACGCAAAGCAGAAATTGACTGAGTTTGGAGTATGGCACCAAAGTAAGAAAGCAGAAGTACACTAGAGTTTGCAGTGAGTACCTCCCTAATACTTCCTCTCCACTTTTCCAAGCTATGGGTCCATGATTGCTCAACAATTTGTTTGGCTTTGTATGTTAACTCTCTTTTCAGTCACCAGGTTCCAGATGCCATCAGGAAGCCGGCCAGGCTTCCCTGGACTGAAGACCCCACCAATGTGTCCTGGAGCTCAGCTTCCCCAGAGACCCACCCTACTAGGGAAAGAGAGAGGCAGACTGGGGGTATGGACCGACCAGTCAATGCCCATGTTCAGTGGGGAAGCAATTACAGAAGCCAGACCTTCCACCTTCTGCACCCCACAATGACCCTGGGTCCATGCTCCCAGAGGGATAGAGAATGGGAAAGCTACTGGGGAGGGGGTGGGATATGGAGATTGGGTGGTGGGAATTGTGTGGAGTTGTACCCCTCCTACCCTATGGTTTTGTTAATTAATCCTTTCTTAAATAAAAGAAATTTTAAAAAAAAAGATAATTTATGAAGAAAATGAAAGGTGTTAAAACCTCTTTATTTAAATAAATTTTATTTGTTACTAATAGTTTGTTACAGAATGTCAGGGTCTAGGCCCACACCACGCCCACCACCACAGCTCTGTGTCCCCACCCTCCCATCTCCCAGGAAAACCCAGAGCTCTCACAAGTCTTACAAACAATGTGTTTGCTCCTGTTTTGTTTGGATTTTTTTTTTCGGGGGGGGGAATTTATGTGAATCCACTCTCTAGATTCCACATGAGTGAAACCATCTTATAGCTGTCTCTCACCTCTTTACTCATCTTATAAGCATCATCACCTCCAGGTCCATTCATTTTGTCCCAAAGGACACAATATCATCTTTTTGATGGCAGAGTAGTATTCCATGGAGTGTGTATCCCATAATTCTTTACCAGTCATCTGATGATGGACATTTAGGCTGCGTCTACTCTGGCTGTTGTGAATAATGCAGCTGTGAGCACGGGGTGCTTATGTCCTTTCTGATTGGTGCTTGAGTGTCCACAGGATACATGCCCAAGAGTGGTCTTGCCAGATCAGAAGGTAGCTCCGTGTCTGTTTGTCTAAGGACTTTCCACAGTCTGCACAGGGGCTGCCCCCGTCTGCATCCCCCCAGCAGAGGAGCAGAGCCCCTGTTCCCCACACTCTTCTCTAGCAGCTGCCATTTCCTGTTTGTGGATGGGAGCCAATCTCTCAGCTGTGAGATGGGCTCTCAGTGTGGTTTTAATTTGCGTTTCTCTAATGATGAGTGAAGTGCAGCATTTCTCCGTGTGTCTGTGAGCCATGTGTATCTCTTCTTTAGAAAACTGTTTAGTTCTCTGGCCTACTTTTTCACTTTTTTCATTGGCTTTTTATTGCGTCTTTATTATTGGTAGGTCTGTACCAATTCTGTCCAGATGCTTGATATCAATCACTTGTTGGATGTTTGATGTGCAAATATCTTCTCCCATTTACTCAGTTGCCTGACTATCCTTGTATAGTTTGCTTTGGATGTGTAGAAGCTTTTTAACTTTGTGTAATACCATTTATTTCCCCTTATTTTCATTTCCCATGCCCAAGGGGTTGAGTCTTCAAATACATCTTTGATGTGAATGTCCTGCTAAGTTTCAACGACATTCTTAAAGCCTCTTAAAGAAGTATGCAACTTTTAACGAACTAACATCTTGGAAGAGTAATAGGAAAATGAAATTGCTGTTTCATATGATGTTTGAGTTGAGTAAGCTGGAACCTGTGTCCTTCTCACCTCTCCCTCTGAATTCAGCAGTAGAAGCTGTACTGAGAACCTGGAAGTCACTCTTGGAGGACTCAGAGAAATTGATCATGTAGGTGACTTGAGAAAAGACATTAGAATTCAAATTTTGTGGAAAACTGAGAAATGTTATGCATGTACAAACTATTGTCAACTGTAAAAAATTAATTCCCCAATGAAGAAATTAAAAAAAAAAAGAATTCAAAATACCATGGAACCAACAGCATTCTTACCATTTTTTTATTCCCTTTAAAAACAAACAAATAAGGGAGTCGGGCAGTAGCGCAACGGCTTAAGCACATGAGGCACAAAGCACAAGGACCAGCAAAAGGATCCTGATTCGATCCCCCGGCTCCCCACCTGCAGGGGAGTCGCTTCACAGGTGGTGAAGCAGGTCTGAAAATGTCTTTCTCTCCCCTTCTCTGTCTTCCCTTCCTCTCTCCACTTCTCTCTGTCCTATCCAACAACAACGACATCAACATCAATAACAACAATAAAACAACAAGGGCAACAAAAAGGAATAAATAAATATTAAAAACAAATAAACACATATTTTTTGTTTATTATTGGGTAGAGACATAGAGAAAAGGACTGAGAATAGAGAGGGAGAGGGAGAGAGAGAGACAGAGAGCCACCTGCAGCCCTGCTTCGCCACCCGTGACACTTTCCTCCTGCAGGTGGGGACCAGGGGCTTGAACCTGGGTCTTTGTGCACTGAAATGTGTGTGCTCAACCAGCTGCACCACTGCCTGCCCCCCCCCCCCATTTTCTTATTCTTGAAGGTCCCAGAACTTAATGCTAATGCCTCAGATGGAAAGTCAAGTAGAGCAGACAGAGCTGCAGAGAAGTATGTGATCTTCTCTGGAGAGAGACTTCTTTTCTTTGATTTTCCTCTTTGTTTCTTCTACTCTGGGCAATCTCTTGGCAGCAGCAGTGATGGCAGAGTCTGCAAGGTGACAGGACAGTGCAGGAGCCCAAAGCTGGAGGGGACATAAAACCCCTCCTCTCTGATCAGCGCAAGTATAAACCTGGCAAGAGGCAGACCGCCTCCTGCTTCTTGCCACCTGCTCCGAATGTGAGCTGTTAGGGGAGTGTGTGGGAGAGAGGGGGGCTAAGACCTCAGCTTTGAGGGCCCCCAGGACGTGGGAGTCCAAGAGGGGGCATGCAGAGAGCAAAGGGCTGGGAACGTCCGAGCTGAAGTGCACATCTGATCTGAATTAGCAGCTGGACTGCACAGAATCCCAGCCACGGCGAGGACGACCACTGGAGTCCACACAGAAGAAACACAAGGAGCTCTGCTTGAGACCTGAACTGACAGGGCAGCCAAGGCTCGAGGAAGACTGGTTGGGTTTTGGGACATAAATCTCCTCAAGTAAACAACACGTAGACTAGAATCTAAACATCCCTGAGAATCTGCTTGCGTTTACGATACCCAGGATACTCTCAGAATCACTCGCCACACCACCCCCACACCCACCCTACTACAGACAGCCTTCATGGGAAAAGGCACTCCGAGATGTTCATTGATTCACAACGCTTGGAATTGTGTCAGAAAGACTTTAAGTCAGCACTCAAATAAATGTCTTCACGTGCAACTCTAGAGAGGCTTGAACAACCGAAGCACAGTTTCTCCTCATGGAGAGAAGGAAAAGCAAAAAAACAAGCAGTTAAATGATAAGTTTGGAGCTGGGCAATTAAATATTTAAGATACACAGTTTACCGCGTGGCACAATCTCAGGCTTGAGTTGGCAGAATGAGGCAAGTGCTATCAAACTCAAGTCATAAAGGCACATGAGCAAGTATACCTGAGCAGGCGCACCCAGGACCTGGAGTGCTATATTGGATGTGAAGTCAAGGGAACCCTTATTCTGAATAATGGCTCACGCACCACTCTGAAATGGTTGGCATTTTATCGTGCAAACACTTTATGATTCAGTCACCCCATTCTGGGCATTTATCCTGATGCAAACTCGGTTCACACAGAGACATGCACAGCAACTTAGATGAATCTCAAAACCATCGTGCTGCACAGAGACAATTCAAGCTCTGATAGTAGACAAGATATCTGTAAGAGAGGAGAGTTGGTAGTGTTTTGTTTTTTACAAGTCAAATGTAATGAAAAATGAACACATGGAATGGCTAGTTCTTAGAATAAAACAGAAAATCAAGGGGAGACGATGGCTTCCAGTGAGGGAAGCCGTAAGGAGAATCAACACTGCAGGAACCTCTCTGCAGGGCCTTAGGCATGTTTGCCTGCGGGGGCGTCTCTCAAGAGGCCGGATGGTGCTGGGAGCATCGCAGCCAGCCCCAGGCAGGACGGCACCCTCAGAGCAGACACAGGGCAGCCAGGCTCAGCATCATGTGATCACAGAGTTATCACTGGGGCTTGGTGCAGGCACTATGAATCCACTGCTCCTGGCAGCCATTCCCTGCCAGTCCCTGTTCAGGCGCCATTTTTCAGTCCCAGTTTGGGATGCCAGATGCCGTTCTAGCTTCACGGGTGGGAGACAGACGACCAGGGACTCATGGATGAGCTGGGAAGCAGTATCTCGTTTATTAATCAGATATTAATCGGAAGTGGCAAGGGAAAGGAAATGACTAGGAGAGGGGGCGGAGCAAAAAAAGAGTGTGAACAGAACATAGCAAGCTTCCATCTAACCAGTGGGGATTAAACCAACGCCCTGCAGGCAGGGCGGGACCCAGGTACAACAGTGATCATGTAAATAGACCACATCGTAAGTAATACAATGAACCTAATGTGATGATCAAAACAGAAGGTCTTAGAAGCAGAATTTAGAAGCAGACCAACATTTCCCCCTACTTTATTGGCTAGGACAGAGAGAAATTGAGAAAGGAGGGGGAGATGAGAGAGACAGAAAGACAAACAGACAGCAGGCCTTCTTCAACTTCACTGCTTGTGAAGCGCTCTCCCTGCAGGTGGAGAGCAGAGGCTCCAGCCCAGCCCCTGGGTGTGTCCTTGCACTCCATACTGGGTGTGCTGAAATGGGTGCACCACTGCGCTACCCCATCACTGATTCCTTTCCTCAAGTGTTTCTTTTCTATATACATATTCTTGTTTATTGTTGGATAGAGACAGAGAGAAATTGATAGGGCAGAGAGAGATAGAGGAGAGAGACAGAGAGACACCTGCAGCCCTGCCTCCCCACTGGTGAAGCTTCCCTCCCGCAGGTGAGGACCAGGGGCTTGAACCCAGGTCGTGTGCACTGTAGCATGTGTGCTTGGCCAAGTGTGCCCCGCCTGCTCCCCGTAAGTTATTCTTTGCTCATTATTCCCTGAGTGTGTTGCCGGCCTCCTCCACAGCTCTCCCCCATACAGTGAGCAGGCCTAGGACCACAGCTCTGCAGTCTTCATAAGGAGCATTGAACAACTCTGCTAACATTAGGGCTTTCTTCAAGTTGTTGTTCTGTGCCAGCTGGCGAGCCGTCTCCCCATCGCGTGGTTCTCAGTGACGACTGGAGCAAGGGGACAGTCTAGGCAGCTGGCGAGCCGTCTCCCCATCGCGTGGTTCTCAGTGACGACCGGAGCAAGGGGACAGTCTAGGCAGCTGGCGAGCCGTCTCCCCATCGCATGGTTCTCAGTGACGACCGGAGCAAGGGGACAGTCTAGGCAGCTGGCGAGCCGTCTCCCCATCGCGTGGTTCTCAGTGATGACCGGAGCAAGGCGACAGTCTAGGAACCGGTCCAGTAGCCACTGCTTGGCTGCCACCATTTTGACCAAAAGTTGACTCCTCTCGTTAAACCTTTTTAACCTGAACTTGTGGGGAATGGCCTTTTCTTCCTCTGGAGTCATACTTCTGAATGAATACAGTGAGGAGATGTAGCATGCAAAAAAGGAACAGAAACTAGAGAAAAACTGAAGACTCATATCGTGCTTGGCTTCCTTTTGCAAGTCTTTGAGAGATGAAATCCCACCCTTACACTCCTTCCAGCTCAGCCATTGAAGCTCAGAAATCCTGTTCTTTTTTAATAAGGTGTATACCTATTTCTTGAAACAGAAGACTCCTAAATCAATTGTGGACCTGTGTGTGTATAACACGTGAAGCCTTAACTTACAGAAGCTGCCATGGAGTTTGGCACATAAAGGGCTTGAAATGTTAGCTACTGGGGCCGGGTGGTGGCGCACCTGTTTACACACTGCAGAGACGCAGTGGGATGTGTTTGGTGCTTCTGAGCCCCAGCTGTGCCCTCTTAACCAAGGGCCCCACCTCTATGGCCTATCCAAGATACCTTGGCTTGGAAAAACCACTCCCAGATAATATAACAGGATGGAAGAACTTAGAAGTCGACCTCTGAGATTCTCACCTGTTGGGACAGATGACAGCACATGAGAGGGACTTAGGATCTTCTTAGTTTCTCTGGAGATGTCAGCTCAACGCAGCTCCTTAGAGAAAGCTTCTCTGTGCTCTCCAAGGTAAAGTCTTTCTGCATTATTTCCTGAGCACCTTAAAAACTCCTGCATAGAACCTGGACTGGAGTTGGTGTGTTGCACCAAAGTAAAAGACTCTGGGGTGGGTGGGGTGGAGAGTACAGGATGGCAGACGGTCTAGTGGGGGTTGTATTGTTAATGTGGAAAACTGGGAAATGTTTTGCACGCACAAACTATTGTATTTACTGTGGACTGTAAAACATTAATCCCCCAATAAAGAAATTTAAAAAAAAAGAACTCCTGCATAAGAGCTGCCCCGTATTCCCGCTCTGTGTGGAACCCCAACCTAGATGTATCTGTAGACCTTTGGTGTGAATGGCAGGCTCAGGGCTCCTTGGATGGCTACTCCCCAGGTGTACTGGAAGAGAGGTCCAAGGCAAATGATCCTTCTGTGATTACTGATGCTGCCAGCACACTGGACTGTTCTGCAATGTTTGTTGAATGAATGAAAGAATGGGAAGACACACGACTAAGCAAACGCATGCATGAACCAGGCACTGTGGCAAATCCCGGAGGGATGCGTGGCGGCAGGGTGTCAGGCAGGGCTAGTGGGTACAGGCATGCAGCAGTCAGATAAGCCTCTCTCCAGTGAGGGCTTGGGGGCAGGAAGCTGGGGTGGAGACACACAGAAGGTGGGCTGGCGGTCTTCTCAGGATGCTGCTGACCCCCTGGCCAGTTCGTTTGTGTTTCCCTGGACAAAGTGTTTCTAATTACTGCCGCACTCTCCATATCTGGCTCCATCACCCGCGCATTCCTCTGGCCCCTGCCAGACATATGGGATCCATCAGGGCTTCAGCTAGCCTCGCAGCGGGGCGGGCATGCTGACAGATCGAAAGACAGACAGACAGACAGGGCAGGCAGGGCTCGGCCGGACTCTCCATGCGTCTGGATGCTCAGGAGAATGAAGGGGGAGGAGAGAGAGGGAGGGGCAGGAGAGAGAGAGAGAGAGAGAGAGAGAGAGGAGAGAGAGCTCAGAGGAGAGAGGGGCACAGAGAGGTGAGTGCGGGTCTAGCTGGCCGCCCCCCTTTCCCAGCACAAGTTCCAACACAAGTTCCGGGAGAGGTGGCAGCTAGAGCTAAGGACAGAGAGAGGAGGAGAGGGCGCAGACCCTCAGATCCGGGCTGCTGAGGAGTCTGGGCGGCGGGCCCGGGGTGCGGGGGCCTGAAGCTTGGACCCCGCCACTGCCCTCAGCCCACCCGCCTCTCTCCAGGCTCTGTGCCTGGTGCTGCACTCAGTCCACCCGGCGCCGCGCGTCCCTCCCGGACACCGCTCCGCAGCCTCCCCGCCCAGCGCCCAGGCCACCCGACCAGCCGCCTCCCCGCCCAGCGCCCAGGCCACCGGACCCGCCGCCTCTCCAGCCGCCTCCCCTGGGCGGCCTCCGGGCTCCCCGCGATGTGGCTGCGCCTGGCCTTGTGCTGCTGCAGCCTGGCGCTCGTGTCCGGCTGGGCCACCTTCCAGCACAGGCCCGCATCGCGCAACTTCACTTTCCGCTTCGCCCCCGAGAAGGCGGCCAGGACCCCGGGGCTGCAGCCTCCCGCGCCCGGAGAGACCCCTGTGGGGAGGACAGTGGAGCGGCCGGGCCAGGAGGAGGGCGCAGGCCAGGCGGGGCAGCAGCACCAGGAGGAGGAGGAGGAGGAGGAGGAGGGCGCGGCGGGGCGGCAGGGCCGGGCGTTCCGGAGGCGAGTGCGGCAGCTGCGGGGGCTGAGCGGGCGGCTGGAGCTCGTGTTCCTGGTGGACGAGTCGTCCAGCGTGGGCCCCGCCAACTTCCAGAGCGAGCTCCGCTTCGTGCGCAAGCTGCTGTCTGACTTCCCGGTGGTGCCCTCGGCCACGCGCGTGGCCATCGTCACCTTCTCGTCCAAGAACAACGTGGTGCCCCGCGTGGACTACATCTCAGCGCCCCGCGCCCGGCAGCACAAGTGCTCGCTGCTGGCCCGCGACATCCCGGCCATCACCTACCACGGCGGCGGCACCTACACCAAGGGCGCCCTGCAGCAGGCCACGGTAAGAGCTGACCACCCGACAGACCCTGGCCACCGTCTGCACCCACCGGCCCCTGCCCCTGACCACCACCTGCACCCACTGGCCCCTGCCCCTGACCACTGCCTGCACCCACCAGCCCCTGACCCTGACCACCGCCTGCACCCACCGGCCTCTGCCCCTGACCACTGCCTGCACCCACTGGCCCCTGCCCCTGACCACCGCCTGCACCCACCAGCCCCTGACCCTGACCACTGCCTGCACCCACTGGCCCCTGACCCTGACCACCGCCTGCACCCACCGGCCCCTGCCCCTGACCACCGCCTACACCCACCGGCCTCTGACCCTGACCACTGCCTTCACCCACCCACCCCTGACCCTGACCATCACTACACCCAACACTGGACCCCCACCCTGACCATTGCCTGCACCTGACCCAACCCCGACACTGACTCTGCCCACCACCTGACACTGACCGGCCCTGACCCAACCTGGCCCTAGCCACTGACCCAACCCTGACCACTGCCTGTGCCAGACCCGGAACCCTGACCCTGGCCACCGCCTGAACTGACCCTGGACCCCGACCCTGGTCACCAGTGACACCGACCCAACCCTGACCCTGACCACCACCTGCTCCCACCCACCCGGACACCGACCCTGGCCATCTATGACACTGACCTGGACCCTGGCCCTGGCCCCCACCTGACACTGACCCTGACTCCAACCCTGGTCGTAGCCACTGACCCGCTCCTTACCCTGGCCACCTCCTGACACTGACCCGACCCTGGACCCTGACCCTGGCCACAGACTGCACCCAACACTAGACGCTGACCCTGGCCACCACTGACACCGACCCGACTCTGAACCCTGACCACCACCTGAACCACGACCCTGACCCTGGATCAACACTGACACCAGACCCAGACCCCGGAACCAGACCATGGCCGAAACCCTGGCCTTGGCCACCCTGAACCCCTAACCCGAACCTGATCCCCAACTAACTTTGCCCCAGACCATGACCCAGGCTGGCCTGAACCCTGACTCTGACTGAAGGACCCTGCCCCAGCCACCACCTGAATCCTGACCCAGGCCCTGACCAGGGATTCTGACCCCAGCCACAGCCTGAAGCCCAACCTGACCCTGCACCCTGAAGGTTGACACTGACCATAGACCCAAAAACCGGCCCTGACCCTGGACCCTGGATGTTGGCCCTGGCCAGCACCCACACTAACCCTGGACCCTGGTCTGACACTCGCCTGAACCCTGACACTGACCCCGGACCACCAACCTCAGCCAAGGCCTGAACAACAACCCTAACCCTGGGACCCAGGGACCCTGATCCTGGCCACTGCCGGAACCCTGACCCCTACTCAGACCCCAGAACAACCCTGACCCTGGCCTGAACCCTGACATTGACCCTAGACCCGAACCCCGACACCAACCCAGACCCTGGGACCCTGGGACCCTGGCCCTGGCCACCGCCTGACCCTGACCCTGAACCTGACCCAGGCCTGAAGCTTGACCCTGACCCTAACCATGATCCCAGCCCGAACCCTGACCCAGACCTTAACCCTGACCTGGGCCACGGCCTGAACCCCGGCCCCAGGACCCTGACCCTGACTGCACAGCCATGGGACCCTGAACCCAGACCCTGGCCTAGAGACCCTGGCCTCGCCCCAGCCCCAACCCGTGACACCTGCAACTGCCTAGACCCCCGTGGGCCCCTGTCCCTGGCCGCGGAAGCCCAGCCACAGCCACGGGACCCTGGCGTGGACCCCAATCCCTAACCCCGACTCTGGCCTGGACCCCGACCCCAGGCCATGGGTTCCAAGGATGCTGTTCCCATGACCCTGCCCCTGACCCAGACCTGGTGACCCCAGGACCTGTCTTCCCTTACACCCCCGCCCCAGGGCCCTTCCCACCACCTACCACTGGCTGCCTGCCCAGCTTCTGCCTCTCAGGACTGAGGGTGCCCCGGGGTTCCCAGGAACAGGGTCCCCCTGGCCAAGGACACCCCTGTGAGCAGAGCCTGGGGAAGTCTGTCCACCTTAAGACAGGAGGAGGCAGTGCCCAGGCCCAGCACGTGGCCAAGTCCTGGGAAGCTTCTCTGCCGAGATAGCATGCACAGCGACTGTACCACCTCACAAGGCCCCCCCATTCTGGGACGTTAATATGCAGTTCCTTCATGCCCCGTCACTCTTTCTGGGTCCTTTATTACGTCTGAGCTTGGGGGAAGGAAGTCAACTTTAGATGACAGACAGTGACAGAGTGTAACATTTTATAAGCACACAGCTATACAATCCAGTTGAAAAACTGGAACATAAACGTATCAGGCAGATGATAGCAAGCCAGTGTTTGTACTACAAATGAAGCAAAATGGGGATAAAGGTATAATCCCCTCTCTAAAAAACACTGCTTATGGACTGGGGGGAAAGGCTAAATTATATATATATTATATATATATATATATATATATATATATAAATGCATTACAGTGCAGTCACTGACATATGCAGACAATTTCATTATGTACCAGACCCCAAAGTTTTCTTCCTGTCCCCTCCCTCTCCCTTTCCTCCCAGAGTCCTTTGCTGTGGTACAGTACCCCATGTCCATCCATGTGTCACCCTGTGCTCTCCCTCCCTCCCAGAGTCCTTTGCTGTGGTGCAGTGCCCCATGTCCATCCATGTCTCACTCTGTGCTCTCCCTCCCTCCCAGAGTCCTTTGCTGTGGTGCAGTGCCCCATATCCATCCATGTCTCACACTGTGCTCTCCTCCCTCCCAGAGTCCTTTGCTGTGGTGCAGTGCCCCATGTCCATCCATGTCTCACTCTGTGTCTCTCCCTCCCAGAGTCCTTTGCTGTGGTGCAGTGCCCCATGTCCATCCATGTCTCACCCTGTGTTCTCCTCCCTCCCAGAGTCCTTTGCTGTGGTGCAGTGCCCCATGTCCATCCATGTCTCACCCTGTGCTCTCCCTCCCTCCCAGAGTCCTTTGCTGTGGTGCAGTGCCCCATGTCCATCCATGTCTCACCCTGTGCTCTCCTCCCTCCCAGAGTCCTTTGCTGTGGTGCAGTGCCCCATGTCCATCCATGTCTCACCCTGTGTTCTCCTCCCTCCCAGAGTCCTTTGCTGTGGTGCAGTGCCCCATGTCCATCCATGTCTCACTCTGTGCTCTCCTCCCTCCCAGAGTCCTTTGCTGTGGTGCAGTGCCCCATGTCCATCCATGTCTCACTCTGTGCTCTCCTCCCTCCCAGAGTCCTTTGCTGTGGTGCAGTGCCCCATGTCCATCCATGTGTCACCCTGTTCTCTCCTCCCTCCCAGAGTCCTTTGCTGTGGTGCAGTGCCCCATGTCCATCCATGTCTCACCCTGTGCTCTCCCTCCCTCCCAGAGTCCTTTGCTGTGGTGAAGTGCCCCATGTCCATCCATGTCTCACTCTGTGTCTCTCCCTCCCAGAGTCCTTTGCTGTGGTGCAGTGCCCCATGTCCATCCATGTCTCACTCTGTGCTCTCCTCCCTCCCAGAGTCCTTTGCTGTGGTGCAGTGCCCCATGTCCATCCATGTGTCACCCTGTTCTCTCCTCCCTCCCAGAGTCCTTTGCTGTGGTGCAGTGCCCCATGTCCATCCATGTCTCACCCTGTGCTCTCCCTCCCTCCCAGAGTCCTTTGCTGTGGTGCAGTGCCCCATGTCCATCCATGTCTCACTCTGTGCTCTCCTCCCTCCCAGAGTCCTTTGCTGTGGTGCAGTGCCCCATGTCCATCCATGTCTCACTCTGTGCTCTCCTCCCTGCCAGAGTCCTTTGCTGTGGTGCAGTGCCCCATGTCCATCCATGTGTCACTCTGTGCTCTCCCTCCCTCCCAGAGTCCTTTGCTGTGGTGCAGTGCCCCATGTCCATCCATGTGTCACTCTGTGCTCTCCCTCCCTCCCAGAGTCCTTTGCTGTGGTGCAGTGCCCCATATCCATCCATGTGTCACTCTGTGCTCTCCCTCCCTCCCAGAGTCCTTTGCTGTGGTGCAGTGCCCCATGTCCATCCATGTCTCACTCTGTGCTCTCCCTCCCTCCCAGAGTCCTTTGCTGTGGTGCAGTGCCCAATATCCATCCATGTCTCACACTGTGCTCTCCTCCCTCCCAGAGTCCTTTGCTGTGGTGCAGTGCCCCATGTCCATCCATGTCTCACTCTGTGTCTCTCCCTCCCAGAGTCCTTTGCTGTGGTGCAGTGCCCCATGTCCATCCATGTCTCACTCTGTGCTCTCCTCCCTCCCAGAGTCCTTTGCTGTGGTGCAGTGCCCCATGTCCATCCATGTGTCACCCTGTTCTCTCCTCCCTCCCAGAGTCCTTTGCTGTGGTGCAGTGCCCCATGTCCATCCATGTCTCACCCTGTGCTCTCCCTCCCTCCCAGAGTCCTTTGCTGTGGTGCAGTGCCCCATGTCCATCCATGTCTCACTCTGTGCTCTCCTCCCTCCCAGAGTCCTTTGCTGTGGAGCAGTACCCCATGTCCATCCAAGTCTCACCCTGTGCTCTCTCTCCCTCCCAGAGTCCTTTGCTGTGATGCAGAGCCCCATGTCCATCCATGTCTCACTCTGTGCTCTCCTCCCTCCCAGAGTCCTTTGCTGTGGTGCAGTAGGCCATGTCCATCCATGTCTCACTCTGTGCTCTACTCCCTCCCAGAGTCCTTTGCTGTGGTGCAGTAGGCCATGTCCATCCATGTCTCACTCTGTGCTCTACTCCCTCCCAGAGTCCTTTGCTGTGGTGCAGTAGCCCATGTCCACCCATGTCTCACTCTGTGCTCTACTCCCTCCCAGAGTCCTTTGCTGTGGTGCAGTACCCCATGTCCATCCATGCCTCACCCTGTGCTCTCCTCCCTCCCAGAGTCCTTTGCTGTGGTGCAGTGCCCCATGTCCATCCATGTCTCACCCTGTGTTCTCCTCCCTCCCAGAGTCCTTTGCTGTGGTGCAGTGCCCCATGTCCATCCATGTCTCACCCTGTGTTCTCCTCCCTCCCAGAGTCCTTTGCTGTGGTGCAGTGCCCCATGTCCATCCATGTCTCACCTTGTGTTCTCCTCCCTCCCAGAGTCCTTTGCTGTGGTGCAGTGCCCCATGTCCATCCATGTCTCACTCTGTGCTCTCCTCCCTCCCAGAGTCCTTTGCTGTGGTGCAGTGCCCATGTCCATCCATGTCTCACTCTGTGCTCTCCTCCCTCCCAGAGTCCTTTGCTGTGGTGCAGTGCCCATGTCCATCCATGTCTCACCCTGTGCTCTCCTCCCTCCCAGAGTCCTTTGCTGTGGTGCAGTGCCCATGTCCATCCGTGTCTCACTCTGTGCTCTCCTCCCTCCCAGAGTCCTTTGCTGTGGTGCAGTGCCCATGTCCATCCATGTCTCACTCTGTGCTCTCCTCCCTCCCTCCCAGAGTCCTTTGCTGTGGTGCAGTAGCCCATGTCCATCCATGTCTCACTCTGTGCTCTCCTCCCTCCCTCCCAGAGTCCTTTGCTGTGGTGCAGTAGCCCATGTCCACCCATGTCTCACTCTGTGCTCTACTCCCTCCCAGAGTCCTTTGCTGTGGTGCAGTAGCCCATGTCCACCCATGTCTCACTCTGTGCTCTACTCCCTCCCAGAGTCCTTTGCTGTGGTGCAGTAGCCCATGTCCACCCATGTCTCACTCTGTGCTCTACTCCCTCCCAGAGTCCTTTGCTGTGGTGCAGTACCCCATGTCCATCCATGCCTCACCCTGTGCTCTCCTCCCTCCCAGAGTCCTTTGCTGTGGTGCAGTGCCCCATGTCCATCCATGTCTCACCCTGTGCTCTCCTCCCTCCCTCCCAGAGTCCTTTGCTGAGGTGCAGTGCCCCATGTCCATCCATGTCTCACTCTGTGCTCTCCCTCCCTCCCAGAGTCCTTTGCTGTGGTGCAGTGCCCCATGTCCATCCATGTCTCACTCTGTGCTCTCCCTCCCTCCCAGAGTCCTTTGCTGTGCTGCAGTGCCCCATGTCCATTCATGTGTCACTCTGTGCTCTCCCTCCTGATCCCCACTTTATTAAGTCCTGCTATAAGTGAGACCATTTGGTGTTCGTCTTTCTCTTTTTGACTTATCTCATTTAACATGATGTCCTCATTTCATCCAAGAAGACCAAAGGGAGACAGCCTCATCATTTTTAACAACTGAGTAGTAATCCATCCTGTATGTATATAACAATACTTCTTAGCCCCTCATATGATGTTGGACATCTGGGTTGCTTCCAGGTTCTGGGGGTTACAAATTGTGCTGCTGTGAACACAGGTGCACACAGATCTCTTCTGACAGGTGTTTTTGTTTGCTTTGGGAAAATCCCAAGGAGGGGAGTTGCTGGGTGGCAGGGTAGGTCCATATCTAGTGCTCCAATAAGTGTCCAATTTGCTGTCCACAAGGAGGGACCACTTTCACTCCCACCAGCAGTGCAGAAGTGACCCCTCACCCCACATCCTCTTCAATATTTGCCGTCTCTGTCTTTTCTGGTGCATGACAGTCTCACATGGTAAAGTGGTATCTCAGTGCCTTTATTTGCATTTCTCTGATGAGCAGTGACTTTGAGCGCCTTCTCTGGACATCTCCCTCGGTGAAATGTCTGTCCATGTCCTGGCCCCACTTTCTAATGTGGTTGCTTGGTTTTGTTTGTTTTGCTTAGTGTACTGAGCTCTTTATGCATGTTGGTTATTAGCGCCTTGTCTGATGTGTCATGTAAAGGTCTGCTCCCTTGCCGCAGGCTGCCCCGACCAGCAGGGTGGTGAACAGGGACTAGGAACCCAATGAGACCTGAAATGAAAGAACATGAGACACGAAGAATGACAGCAAGACAAGTTTCTGATCAAGCTGCAAATTTTTATTGTGTTCACAGGCATTATAAGGCTTTGGGGAAGGAGAGGGAATGCTGGAGGATGGGGGAGGGGGAGCAAACTTCAAAGCGGAATGTTCCTTGCAACAAATGGCAGGAACCAAACTGTGTGTTGACTCACTTGTGTTGACTCACTTGATTACTGATAAATGGTTTACCTAAGGGGAAATGGCCTGCCCAGGGGGGAATTAACACTTGTCTTGAAGGGTTCCGTTGTCTCAAAGCTTATCATCTATAAAGCAGAGAAATGGCTCCTGGCAGCAGGCCGTCTTTCTGTTTGGGCGCCGGTAACCTTGCTGTGCAGAAGCTCTTCAGTTTGGTGCAGACCCATTGCTTTATTATAGCTATTGTTTTCTTTGCTGTTGGATTTGAATCCTTGAAGGCTTTCATAAATCATAAGTCATGAAGCATTCTGTCAATGTTTTAATCTCTGTATTTGATAGTTTCTGGCCTAATGTCCGTGTCCTTGATCCACGTGGAGTTGACTTTTGCGCATGGTGATAAGTGATGGTTCAGCCTCGTTACTTGCGTGTCTCAATCCAGTTTCCCAATTCTATTTGCTAAAGAGACTCCTGATGGAATTGGGGTTCAGAGCCCTCTGGTCATCTCCCCTGACATTTCTCCCCCTCTGGGAACAGGGACCCAAATTCTTTATGGGGAGCAGAAGGTGGGAGTTCTGGCTTCTGTCATTGCTTCTCTGCTGGACATGGGTGTTGGCAGGTGGATCCACACCCCCAGCCTGTGTCTGTTTTTCCCTAGTGGGGCAGGGCTCTGGGGAAGGAGGGGTTCCAGGATACATTGGTGAGGTTGTCTGTCCAGGGAAGTCAGGATGGTGTCATGGCAGCATCTGCAACTTGGTGGCTGAAAGGCGGTAAGATGTAAACCAGTGCATTTCATTTTTTATGGCCACATAGTACTCCACTGTAGACTGGCTTTTATTTTAGCCATGTCATTAGGTACCATCACATATGGAAGGTGGTGTACAGTATTGTATGTATGACCACGTTTCTGTCCATAACACTCACTTCTCAGTCAAGTTCCTGAAGTGACAGATTCTGTTGCGTCAAAGAGTGTCTGAGCGAGACCATGAGGATGTGATGTGTGTTGCAGGTGGGTGCTGAGCCCTGCCTGCGAGTGGATGTGGGTAGGGCCTCCTGAAGCTGGCTCAGGTTATTACTATTGAACCCCTGACTGCAGGTAGGGCCTCCTGAAGCTGGCTCAGGTGATCACCATTAAACAACCCCTGACTGCAGGTAGGGCCTCCTGAAGCTGGCTCAAGTGATCACCATTGAACAACCCCTGACTTCATAGACAAAGACTGAGTCATTTCCAATTTTGTCATCGTATTGGTAAAGCTAAATCTGTCTTCATGTGTCACTAGTCACATATGTTGCTTCTGAATATGCGTTGATTATTCATGGAGGATGGCTTTTCCTTGTGAGCATGGTCCTTTTTCTCAGTGACTTACGTTGCCATCTGACTTTGCCACCGCCAGGGCCTCACCACTCTGAAATGACTCCTTTATACAGAAAGACAGGCAGAGGGGCTGGGTGATGGCGCACCTGGTGGAGCACACGTTACAACACACAAGGACCTGGGTTCAAGCCCCCAGCCCCCACCTGCAGGGGGAAAACTTTGTGAGTGCTGAAGCAGGGCTGCAGGTGTCACTGCCTCTCTCCCTCTGTTTTCCCTTTCCCTCTAGATTTCTGGCTGTCTCTATCCAGACCATAATAAATATAAGAGGGAGAGAGAGGGAGAGGGGAGAAGGGAGAGGGGAGAGGGGAGAGGGGAGAGGGGAGAGGGGAGAGAGAGGCTTTCCTTCAGTGTGATGAGACTTGACCTCAAACTGGGGTCAGAGACACTACCTCAGTGAGCTCTCTGGAAGGTCCGGCTGGCTGTTCAATGATAGTAACCCCCTTGTTTCCAAGTATGTGTCAAATATTATTTCTACATGTGTCATTTGCTAATTCTGTTTATAGGAATGTTATACATCATTTTATCCATCTGTTGGACCTGTTTTCATTTGTGCTCTTTTAAAATCTCTCATGAATTTTGAACAACGGTGGCCCTGAAGAGGGGAGTTCAATGCTGAGGCTGCTGCTTGTTGAAGTCCCAGCCTCAGGCAGGGCGCTTGTCTCCACTCCAAACTCTGCTGAGCTCCAAGTGGCGGGCTGTTTCTCAGGTCACTGCCCACTCCATCAGAAAAGGGGCCCTGGGCACCAGGGAAGACGGGATCTGTGCCAGCTCAGCTGTCAGGGATCTGAGTCTTGCTCAAGAACAACTAAAATGTAGTGAGTCGAGTACATTCCGCTTGTCTCCAAGCTGCTCTGTCCCCAGTTTTCCCTACCTTGAGAGGGGGAACTGCCATCGAAGTTTGCCGTGTCTTTCTTCCACTTGGATTTATGTGTGCTCTAACAGGGGTTTCTCATGGTGCATGTTAACTGGACCCACCCCCAGTGGAGCCCCCTTTTCCTTTTCTCAGTTTGATTGGGCTCCAGGTAGGTTGAGGAGAGGTTACCTGGCCTCAGTCCCCATCTAATCCAGAAACATAGATGTCTTCACGGCAACATTTCTAAGCCCCTAGTGAGCACTGGTATTTGGGGACAGACTCGTGTGTGGCCAGTGTTTATACATGGCATTGGTAGCAGGGCTGGCGTAGGACTTCCTGCACAGACCTCAAGCTGGTGGGACAGACACGAAGCCTGTGCCACATGGTCACGTCAGAGGTGTGTAATCCGGTCTGCATGGAACTGCTGAAAATCACTGGGACTCTCTGAGGTTAACTGCTTGCTCCAGAAGAGCGAGTCCTTGAGCTTGTTCCTGTCTGACAAACATACTCAGACACAGAAATGCATGTATTGTAGAGGTAAGCATTCTCCAGCTAACCCCTGAAAACTGGAAGCTTATTCTCCTATGTAACAAAACCCTCCGGGCCTGGGAGGTGGTGCATCTAGTTGACTGAACATGTCACAGTGTGCAAGGATGCGGGTTTGAGCCCCTAGACCCCACCTGCAGGGGAAGCTTCATGAAGGTAAGGCAAGGCTGCAGGTTTCCTGTCTGTATCTCTAGGGACAGTGACAGAGATCACTCCATTCCCTCTCAGATTCTGGCCATATCTAGCCAATAAATGAATAAAGGTCATTAAAAATAATTCTCCCAATAGGGTCCAGACGGTGATGCATTGGCTTAGGCACACATGTTACCATGAGTGAAAATTAGGGTTCAAGTCCCTGGTCCCCAACTGCAGGGGAAGGTGTACTGCAGGTGTCTGTCTCTCTTCCTCTCTTCCTTTCTACCTCCCCCTTCCTTCTCAATTTGTCTCTGTCCTATCAGAAAAAATAAATAAATACTAAAACATTCCAAATATAGAACTTCCTTTACCAGCATGAGATTTGTTCTAATCTATCTACATAGGACTGTCTAAACAAAAAAGATAACAGGGCCATTTCATTTTTAAGTGTGGTATTTGGAATTGTGCAACGTGCTGGGAACATATGTGTGGCTGTTCGCTTTCCCTTTATCTGAGCGGGTAAACAGCGGCGCGCTATGCCAGACGCTGCACAGCGCAGTCTAGCCCGCATCAGAGTTCAAGGACCACAGCAGTGACGTGGGTAGGTGGCACCTCCTTCCAGAAACACAGGCAGCAGAGTGGAGGCAAGCTTGGAAATCTTGATTGTGCAGACTTCTTCTGCAAGATCAACAGGACAGGCTCCATCTTTTCCTTTCTATAGATGATTTGTCATGACGACTTTTCTCCTTGCTTCTTCCCATATCCATAAGTTGTCTTTCTAAGATGCATGGTTTGCATTGGTCCGACTCTGAGGCTTGGCCTGCAGGCCCTAAGCCTTTCATGTCAAAACAAAGTCAGAGCCCCACATCCTCACGTCACTATGGCTGGGTAGCTGCTAAACAGGAACGAATGAGCTTCCTTTGAAAAGAATAAGCTCTGCTTTCTTCACTGTTCCGGGAAGATGATCCTGGCGGTGGTGTGTGTGTAGCTTGCCAAGATTTTTGACTGTCAGCCAGTCAGAAGAATGAAGGCAGATGGGAAGTTTTCTTCCTAGCTTCAGGGAAAGTGTCTTCATTCTGCATCCATGCTGGCCTGCACTTACACCTTTGCTGGAATGTGATCTGCTCTCTGTCTAGTGAGAACGGTGCATTGCCTCTACAGGTCTGTCAAATCTGGACGTAAGTTTGATGCCACTAGAACAGGATTTAAATCCATCAATCAGGGTCACTTTGCTTTTTGACACAGTAGGCCATGGTGACTTTTGTAGTCATCCTGCTGTTGGAGCAAGTGCTAGTGAGACAGGGACATTTGTCTTCTCCTCCTGTGGGGAGTCACAGAATGTGCCCTGGACTCAGATGCTCTAAATTCTCGGAGCCTGGATTAGACACCGAGACACGCTCACTGCCTTAGAAGCTGAGTTCTTTGCTGCCGAGACGATTCATGTCTAGCTGTAACTGTGGAGACTTCATTCTCTGTGTCACTCGTAAGCCTCTGACGGCTTTTCCATGGCAGGGATTTTCAGTACCCATTTGCTTTTCAGGCAAAATCAGTACCCACGTGCTGAATTTGCAGAGAACACTATCTTAATTCTCAAATATTGGTTTCAAATCCATGTTTATGTTGCGTTGCGAAAGTGTTGTTTTTATCATCCTCATCCTCACTGGCAGAGCCTGGTGTGGGGTGATTGCCCCTGGTTTGTCTTCTGAGTCTCACTTCTAACCCAGGGCCTTAGCCAGGAGTAGGCCTTGCAGGAGGCAATTAAAGTCTTTGAAGTAAAACTGGCCTGAGTGTGATAAACCGTCATTTCTCCCCCAGCTTGTGCCGTGTGAGAGTCCAGAAGCAGTGCAGCAGCTCTGGGTGTGTCTCTCAGGACTTTGTCTCCCCACCTTCGGGGGACGGGGGACGGGATGGTCTGGACTGTGGGTGGAGCTGCTGTTACCAGCATCTTACTCCAGGGCCAGGAAGGACACACGGAAATAGACACTCTACTCTCTGAGGAGCTTTTCTGCAACATGATGTCACTGGGGAAACACAGGTGTCAGGAACGGCCTTAGTTTACAGAGATCTTACTCGGCAGGAGGGTACTGGTGTTTTAGTACTGAACAGGGGGACTGGAGCTTCAGTGCTGAACAGGGGGACTGGTGCTAAGTAGATGATCAGAGGCCAGTGTGGAGGAGCTGGTGCCACCCCGAGAAATGTCTGGGTGTCCTACTTCTTTCCTTGCTCGGAGGGCACTGGCACTGACCCACCCAGCTTGGGGTGAAAGTGGCATTTTGCCTCAAGAGCAGCCTGGTCCCTGTGCTCTGCCCAAGCTTCTGAGTGACCCACTTGGGTTTGGACTGAGGAACTGTTCAGCTAGTTTTCCAGAAGCTTCTAAGTAGTCCAGCTGGTGCTACAGTGTGGAATTCATGAGCCGTTGTTAACTGAGCCGACTCACTGAAACTGCAGCTCTCAGAAAAGCTTGGCGCTTCGTAACTCTTGGGACATGAGAAGTCAGGGCAAGAGATCCCAGCAGGAGAAGGAATTCCCGGCTCTGTGTCCTGGCTGCCTTTCCCACACATGTTTCAGACTGGTTTCCACACCTCCCCAGGCCACGCAGAGTCCTTTTCCAGCATGGAATCTGCTTACATGCAGCAAGTGATGGGCTCTGGTTTGGAGGCCAGCTGTGGACAGGAAGCAGTCTGCGGATGTAGCTGCGAGGCTGGGTTTGCTGCTGGAGCTCTTCACTGGCAGTGAATGTTAGCGACCAGAACATGCAACAGCAGACACGTTTGTAAGGCCACTTTCTTGAAAGTCTTCCTGGAAAGAAAAAAAAAAGCTGTACGTCGTGGCTCTTTTCTTTCTTTGCTCATGAGACGTCCAAACAAGTGTTACTTCTGTCTGTGTTCAGAGGGCAGCAGTGCCTCACCGGGACAGTCAGCCGCTCTGCCAAGGACATGGCCCGTGTGCCCGCCCAACCTCCCCGGCACTGGGGGCAGCTTGACTACTACGGCGTCTGTCCCTTTCCTCTGGCTCTCTGGCTCTGTCTTTCTCTTTCTGTCTGAAAAAAAATCATCTCAGAATGGAGAAGCCCTACTGACAAAAATGTTATTCAGTAGATTTTTCTAATCCAGAATATACCTTTCTTATTTTCCTTTTTTTCCCTTCCTTCCTCCCATCTTTCCTTTCTTTCTTTGTCTGCTCTTTCTTTTCTTCCTTTCTTCCTTTTCTTTCTTACGTTTTTGTCGCCAGGATTGTCACAGGGATTCAGTGTCCGCATGACACCGTTGCTGATTCGGTGCCTGCGTGACATTGTTGTTCCTCGAGGCAGTTTTCTGTTTTTCTTTTAGATACAGAGTGGACGATGGAGAGGAAGTGAGTGAGGGGCAGAGAGGAGAGACCCCACGGCTTGTGAAGCCCCCCATGTAGGCGCTCTGCTGTGCTGGCCTGGGGCCTGAGCCTGGGAGCCTGGCCCGGGGCACCGTGCAGACTTGACTCACGGGTGCCTGCTGGTCCCCGAGCTTTGCCGGCCGCTTTCTTGCATAGCTGTAGTGAGTGTGGACACTAGAGACCACGATAGTCTCACTGCATGCTAAGTCCATGAACACTACCTCGCTTCTCATAAAGGGATCTAACTCAAAATTAATACACGGGTGACAGAGACCTTTTCAGCAAAGTTCTCAGCAGGACTGATCACACCGCTGAGGCCTTTAGTGCTTAAGACGATCAGGACTGAACACAGGTGTGTCCCTGAGGTCAGATGGCTCTGTCGTATATACGTTTCCCAGGCTGCACTCGGCAGCTGTTCCAGCTGCTCTCACTCAGTCCTTGCATCGGATTAAGCGCACTTCCTTACGTTTACCCAAATAAGGGTCTCTTCTGGGCCAGGGAGATGATGCCGTGGTTATGCAGACTCAGCTTGCTGCCAAAGGCCAGAGGCCCCAAGATCAACCCCAGGGCATAACAGGGACCTGGTAATGATAATCATACTCATAGCTATTATTGATAATACTAGTTATCATAATGGTGATTATAGATCACTCTCTTCTACCAAGTAGACCTTCAGCCAGGTCTTTGCCTTTTGTTTTTTCCCTGTGACTTTAAGATCTTCCTTTTATAATCAAGAAATTGGGGGCAAGGGTAGATAGCCTAATGGTTATGCAAAATGACTCACACCTGAGGCTCCAAAGTTGACATAAAGACATAGAAAGTGTTTGGCCACGTGCCAAACCGGATAGACTAAATGTTTTGTGAGTCTGCGTGCCATCAGAATATAAAACTGTGTGTGTGAGCTCAATTTCATAAAATCTATGCACCCAGAAAAAATAGAAAGAAAAGATTCCAAGACGGCAACCATTCTGTAGATTGCATACTTACGTGTTTACCTATAGTCACTCTGTCTGCATTTGAGAAGCTTTTTGTGATGAGCTAGCATTACTAGGACTTGAGACTGTCGCCCCCCCGCCCCAACTCCTCTGGGTCTCCTAGAGGTAGAGCATGAAATGATGGTCTTAAAAATTAAAAAGCTTTGAAGGCTCATCTTCTATGTAGATTTTCATGAGAACTTCTCCACTTAAGAAATAAAGAGATGAAGGGTGGTGACACACCTTGTGCAAGGACCTAGGTTCAAGCCCCCAGTCCCCGCCTGCAGGAGAGAAGCTGGGTGAGCAGTAAAGCAGGTCTGTAGGCACCCCCCCATCTCTGTTAAAAAAAATGTTAGCCAGCACTGATGGATTCATAGTTCAGACACTCAGTCCCAGGCAAATGAATAAATAAATAGGGCTGGGTGGTGGTGCACCTGACTGAGTGCACATGTTACAGGACACAAGGACCCAGGTTCAAGCCCCTGGTCCCCACCTGCAGGGGAAAGCTTCACAAGTAGTGAAGCAGGGCTGCAAGTGTCTCTCTCTCTCTTTCTCCCTTTCTATCGCCTATCTCCTCTCAATTTCTCCCCGTCTCTATCCAATAATAAATGAATAAAAATATCTTTAAGGGAGGGGCAGAAAGAGAGTTTATCAGGTAGAGTGCATGTGTTGCTGTGGGTGTGACCCAGGTATTGGCAGTGCCAAGCACGGCAAGCGGTGACGTTCACTTCCGGGATGACTCTGCCTTTCTCTGTGTCCTTTCTCTCTCTCTCTCTTTCTCTCTCTGTCTGTATGGCTGAGAAAAATGTTAACTTGGAAGCAGTGACACTATGTGTGTGAGGCCCTGGCTCAGAGAAAAATTACTTGATATTTTTTCCTGACTGATTCAAATTATAAATAATAACTTTGCTTTCTTGGTAATATGTTAACACTTGAGTTATTCCAATCTGTAGATTGGAAATCCTGGCATTGGGCCTTCAAAATAAAAAAGGTCAATTTGACCTTCCAAATTGGGAAATTTTGAAGCCAAATTCTATTTGGAAATTAAATTTCCAAAGCAGAGTTCGTACTGGATAAGTAAAACGTGAAGTTCCTTCCCCCAGAGCTCCTTTCTCCTGGAGTCCAGCTCAGCCAACAACCTTTTGCACTGAGCAGAGTGTCATCTCCTTGCTTGATCCCCTGCCCACCAGTCTCTCACTGGGAACAACACCCATATTCCTCCTCAGACTCCCATCCACCCCTGGGGCTCCCTGTTTTCTTCAGATTGAGAGTGACAATTTTGTAGTGCAGAGCATCATTCATATTCTTCCCCCCAAGGAAGTAGACTGGAGGCCAAAGAACTGTAGACGAGACGGTAATTTTCTTGCCCTTGTTCTGTTTGGTTGCCATGGTATATGGAGTAGGATCCTAGCAGTATACTCATAGAACTAGGGGAATTCCATCAGGGAAGGAATGAGGGGAGAAGATGCACAAAAAAACAAACAAACAAAAAAACAGAGACAAGACACTCAGGGACTCTGGGAGGAAATGGAAGGTGGTGGCAGGTAGTCGCCAAGGTTCGTGGTTCCTGGTTCCTGGCTGTTCCTTCTCCAGTCTCTCTGGAGGCCTAATTCTTCTCCTGTTCTTGGGCTTGGAGAGCTATGCTCCATGCTTCCAACAAATACCCCTTCACTGAAAGGGACTATCCAGTTGTTCTGACAAGCAAGTGTCAAAGTCCTTCATGAAGTTTCATTGTAAGACTACACAAATTACTTTAGTTCAAAGTTATATACACTTAAAGTTATTAGTGATTTAATAATGATTGCCTCTTGGTTGGGCAGGTCCGTCTAACTAGTTCTGACACATATGCTTTGATTGGTTATGATGTGGTCCAACTAGACTATTCCATTGGTGCCCAAGACTTTCCAGACCTCTTTCCCTAGCACAGCCTGTGTTTGATGGTGATCATTTTCACGGCTGCTCTGTCTGATTCCGTCAGACCATGTCCCAGAATCAGACGTGGCAGAGCCACACGCCAAAGGGGCAGGTAACATGAGCAGGAAAGAGGACATTCTTGTTATGTTTCTAAGTTCTGTGGGGACTGTTATTACAGTACAAATGTCATCTATAAAATTTTTGTGGTGGGCAGGCATTGGACACCTGGTTAAGTGCACACATCACAGTGTGCAAGGACCGAGGTTCAAGCCCCTCATCCTCACCTGCAGGGGAAAAGCTTTGCAAGTGGTGAGGCTGGTCTGCAGGTGTCTCTGTCTCTCTCCCTCTCTACCTCTCCCTTCCCCTCTCAGTTTCTCTCTGTTTCTATCCAGTAATAAATAAAAAAATATATTTTTAAAGCCAAAAAATTCAAGTTTTGTGGACCTCCCAGGCAGTTGATTCTCCTTCAGGGTCTTTAAAACTGGAAGAAAAAAGAAAACCATTTCTTAGGTCAGGCCCTACAAAGATGCATCATAGTCTGCATTTTCCCAGGAGCCACGGTTTCCACATCACCATGGTGAAACTCAAACACATTTTCCTCATTCTCAGCTGATCTCAGTATTTGCTTTGGATTTTATTCTTTCATCTGAGATGTGAGTAACTTTTATTAGGCCTTCTGCTTTTTCCCTTCACTAGCTGAGCCAGATGTCCCACACAAGGAGTAATGGAGTCTCTCTTTGCTCTATCCCCCAAGTTAACGAGAATGTCTTAGCATGAATTTGGTCAATGGTTTATTACAGATCTCCCTGTCATATTAAGTGCCCCTACATTCTTTGCCTAAGTTGTGTAAAATTATAAACTGTTACCCAGATATCATTTGAAAATGTTTTACCTTTTTCTTTGAATCCCTGGCACAAGTCTTTGATACCTTTGTCTTTATGGGTTGTTGCCTGCTGACAGTAGGTAAGCACTGAGAATGTCAACTGACATCATTCTATGGTTTGATTCATGATGGTGGTAGTAACAGTTACATTGGATTTTAGAATATTGGAGTGCACGGCAAGTTTTTAAAGTGAAATGCTCCTGAGTCCATGTTCATTTTCACTGGGATTCTGATGACTTTATTTTTGCTATCCAGAGTTTCTTTAATTCCCGTGTGTTTATAGAATAGATGCTGGAATTTGGCACATAGAAACTTGTCTGGTCTGTGGCATATTTCTTCTGTTGTTTTTTTTCTAGCCTTGATTAAATCTGCTACTCATCAACTCATGTACACACCAGTGTCCAGTTTGATGTCCTGTCCCTATGGGCCCATTTGAAAATGATTTGTGTCCATATTTAATAACTCAAGCATGCATGTGGGTGGAAAAACTCTGTGGCCAATAATCTGAGATTAAGTTCTTTTTTGACCTTGCAGATTTTCTGTGATTTGGCTAGACTGCAGTGAAAATAACCTAAATGCTACTCAAGCCTCCATGTCTGTCTTCTTAAGGTTTCAGTCTAAGACACTGGAGTAAGTAGTTAAAATAAATGAGACATTAAATATGATTCCTGTGTGTCTGTCACACTTTTGTCATTGTTTTTGTTTATTTTTAATCATTGGGTCTATAGAGTCATCAAATATAATTTGAAAATATAATTTGAAATCCCTACCACAGTGTCTACTGTATAATAGCCCAATATTTATTTGGTAACATAAGTTAAAAAATAAATATTTATATTTTTATTTCTTAGTTACATATTTAGATTTCCTGTAATAATACTTAAATGTTATTAGTTGAATCTACATGTCCAATACTTAACTATTAGAATTAAACAAGTTAGTAAAATGATTCACTTTTTAACCTAGTGAAGTCACAATTTCTTTGCTCTTCAATTTAAAACTGTATTTTATTTTAAAGAAAGAGATGTGTGTGGGAGGGGAAGATTTTGTCAAAGACTTTCTCTGCATCTATTGATATGACCATGTGGTTTTTGGTCTTGCTTTTATTGATGTGGTGGATCATATTGATTGATTTACGTATATTAAACCAACCTTACTTCCCTGGGATAAACCCCACTTGGTCATGATGAACAGTCTTTTTAATATACTGCTGTATACAGTTGGATGGAATTTTATTCAATATTTTAGCATCCATGTTCATCAAGATAATTGGTCTGTAGTTTTCTTTTTTTGGTTGTATCCCTGTCTGCTTTTAGTATCAGAGTGATGTTGGCTTCACAGAAGCTGGAAGGGAGTATTCCTGTGTCTTTAGTCTTTTGGAAGCCTTTTTTAAATATTTATTTCCTTTTGTTGCTATAGTTATTATTATTATTGTTGTTGATGTCATTGTTGGATAGGACAGAGAGAAATGGAGAGAGAAAGGGAAGACAGGGAGAAGGAGAGAAAGATAGACACCTGCAGACCTGCTTCACCACCTGTGAAGCGACCTCCCTGCAGGTGGGGAGCCGGGGGCTCGAACCAGGGTCCTTACACCAGTTCTTGCACTTTGCGCCATGTGCGCTTAACCAGCTGCGCTACTGCCCGACTCCCTTTAGAAGACTTAAAAATAGAGGTATTAACTCTTCCTTGAAGATTTTGTAGAATTAATTTGTAAAACCAACTGGTCCAGGACTTTTATTCTTGGGGCTTTTGACAACTGTTTCAAATTGATTGGCCTGTTTATATCTTCGGGTTCATCTTTGTTTAATTCTGGAAGTTTCTAGGTATCTTGGAACTTGTCCATTTCTTCAGAGTTCTCTAGCTTGGTGGCATATGGTTGTTCATAGAAGCCTCGCAGGTTACATTGGATTTCTTTTTCTATTTTTATTTTATTTATTTTCCCTTTTGTTGCCCTTGTTGTCTTTTTTATTGTTGTTGTAATTATTGTTGTTGTTATTGATGTCGTCTTTGTTAGGACAGAGAGAAATGGAGAGAGGAGGGGAGACAGAGGGGGAGAGAAAGACAGACACCTGCAGACCTGCTTCACCGCTTGTGAAGCGACTCCCCTGCAGGTGGGGAGCTGGAGGCTCGAACTGGGATCCTTATGCCGATCCTTGCGCTTTGTGCCATGTTTGCTTAACTGCTGCGCTACCGCCCGACTCCCCGATATGCTGGATTTCTATGGTGTCTGTTGTGATAGCTCCTCTTTCATTTACAATCCAACTTATACGAGTCTCCCCCTTTTTCTCCACCCTTATTTTAGTGGGTCTGGCTTAGAGTTTGTCAATTTTGTTTAGTTTGTCAAAGAGCCAGCAGTTAGCTTCATTGATCTTTTGTATGGTTCTCTTGTTTTCGATGTTGTTTGTTTCCACCCTAACTTTAGTTATTTCAGTCCCTCTGGTTGCTTTAAGGTTCCTTCATTCCTATTCTTCTAAATATTTAAGGTGTGCAGTCATGTTGTTTGCTTGAACTTTTTCTTGTTTCCTAATGTGTGCCTGTGTGGCTACGAACTTCCCTCTCAGTACTGCCTTTCCCAAATGTTTTGATAATGTGTGTCTTCATTTTAATTTGATTCTAAAAAGTTCTCATTTCTTCCTTAATTTCCTCTTTGACACTGTAGTTGATAAGCAAGGTACTGCTGAATTTCCTTATGTTGGGACTTCGACTAATTTTTTGCTTATTATTAAGTGTTACTTTAATTTCACTGTGGTCTGAGAAGATGCTTGGGATGATCTCAGTGCTCTTGAACTTGTTGACACCGTCTTTGTGGCCTAACCTATGTTCTAGCCTTGAGAATGTCCTGTGTGGACTTGAATAGAATGTGCATCCGTACAATCTCACCTCAATTCCTGAGGTGAAGCACAATGGCTGCTAAACCCTTCTTATATTGTTGGTGAATTGTGTATGACTTATCTTCCCTGCAACCTATTGGTGTCTGAGATAGAGTTTTTTTTTTATCTTAATCCCTCACGTGTAACCAAGAGATCAAACAGAGTAGAGATAGGTAGCACAGTGGTTAGGAAAGAGACTCCTCATCCCCGAGGGTCCAACATCCCAGGCCCAGTCCCCCGCCCCACCACCAGTGAGAGGCAAGCAGTGCTCTGTTGTCCTGTGAGTTTCTGAACCAATCTTGCTTGTATTCGGTGCGTTCTGAGGCAGTTATTGACTGTTTTTCCTAGTTTACCAGGAGAAAGATGTGCAAAGGCTCCTACTCCGTAGCCACACCTGCAGACCCTGGGAAGCGTAGATTCTGTCCTGAGTCATCGGCCGCTTCTGTGCCCCGAATGTCAGTAGAGGTTTCCCTGCTGCTGCGCCAGCCTCTGTGGGGCTATGGCAATGGAGCTCACAGTTTCGTGTTTAATTGGTGTCTTAGAGGATCTTCTCCTCCCTTCAACAGTCCTTTTTTGCTCAAAGTCAGACCAGAAGTGGCGCGTCACCTGGCAGACTCCCAGAGTGGCTTCTCAGCCCCAGGAGTCTCCCCCTCAGCACCTCGCTCGTGTTCGTGTCATCCATGGCTTGGTGGGTCTGACCTGTGCTGCCGCCCTCTCGCCATGCCCACAGAAGCCCCTCTCTGCCCCGGCAGTGCTTTGAGGTTAGGCCTTGCCTCCATTGCTGCCTTGAGATACTACCATGTCCACGAAGTAGCTCTGCAGTTCAAATCTTTATTCATTAAAGAAGTCGAAATTTATTTTTTGGATACCTTTTGGCCATTTCAGTTTGTTTTCTTGCCAGAGCACTGCTCAGTCCTGGTTGATGGTGGTGTTGCTGGGGACGGAGTCTGGGACCTTGTGGCCTCCGACATGAAGTCTGTTTTCATGACCATTATGCTGTCTCTCCTAGCCTTGTCATTTCCTTGCTCTGCTTCTTTTTTTCTTTACTTACTTATTCATCAATTTATTTTTATTACTAGAGCACTGCTCAGATCTGGCTTATGGTGTAGTAGGGGACTGAACTATCACTGTGCTGGGTATCACACATAAACAAAACCCTGGGTTCAGTCCCCGGTGATGCCTACAAAATAAGTAACTGATGTAACTACTTGAAATCAAGTAAAATTATAAGCTCAGGCCCTCGGTTGCAGTGACCCTATGTAAGCACGTCACACAGTTGTTGTGGCTCGGAGCCCCAGTGCCTCCCAGAGCATTCAGCAGGCCAGGCAGCGGAGGCAGTTCTCTGGACAGTGCTGGTCTTCATCCTGTGGCTGAGCATAGCATGGGACTGACTTTGAAGGTTCATGCTATTCTTTTATATGAGGTAGGGAAGAAGAGAGTTTCACATGAGAATGAGAAGCCAGGGCACCTCTCCAGTATACAAAGTGCCAGGGATCAAACCAGGAGCGTCAGCAGTGCGAGTCCCAAGCCCCATCCACTGGGCCGTTTATTTCTAACTCTTTTCACTGGTCATGTGGGCCAGTTATCAGCTTATTACAGGGACAACACCACCAACAATAAAAGTGGCGAACTTTATACCTTGTGTTCTAACACTCTAATCCAGTTACTTATTGTGTTTTTTTTTTTACAGAAACGATGACTGAACATATCTCTACATTCATAGAAAAGGGAAAAATGTTCTCTATTTGGATTCTTTGAAAAATCTTGCAAAATAAAATAACAATAGAACATAAGATGCCTATCCAGTACGTAACTCACTGTGAAAAACAGGATTAAGTGCTTGGAAGCATGTGTTCCTTGTACCTAATATAAATAAATAAAGCACGGAAATGCTGAGGAGAGATGAGGGGTGAACCAAACTGAAGAGAAACTGCCTTAGAAACTAAAAAGAACTGTGTAAAATAAAGAAATATTGTAGCAAAGAAAATAAAATGCAACGCCAGGAATAATTCCTAATTAGAAGTAGAAGAGAGAATCAACACTGTAAACCCCTTACAGTGCCATGGAAACAAAGTCTCAAAGACTTCCACCAAATGAAGAAGGAAGTAGCATGTGGTTAAAAAAAAAATGAGGGGGGTAGCGCAAAGACTCTCATGCCTGAGGGTCCAAAGTCCCAGGTTCAATCCCCAGCACCATCAGAGCTGAGCAGTGCTCTGGTAAACATAAGTAAATAAATGAATAAATAAAGAAATGTGAGACAAGGATAGAATATATGAAACCTAGGAAATGCTGAACCAGCAAATAGTTTCTTCTCTCAAAAATCATCTTTAAAATACAAAACGTTCCTTGAACTGAGGAATATTTGAATATTCAAATGAAATCACTAATAAATGAAATTTGGCAAAATCTTGGATTTTGAATAGTACAAAAGCTATTATGTTGCTCATGTCTTGTTTGTACTTAATGTTTGCTGCAAGCAGGAGAGTATAGAACGTAAATTGTCAGCCCCATGGAAACACTGACCGTTTACTAGTCCATCCTCGGAGTAGCCCTGCTCAGACACAATGAGGCAGATTTCTTAAAGGTGACCTGTGCTCTCCTGGAGGTCAGGGGTGGCAGGGATGAGTAATTGTACATATAATGAGGAGAGCCCAAGGACAGAATTGACCCTCAAGTGAGGTTTGTTTTGTCCTCTTTTCTCTCTCAAGATCATCTTTCAAAACAGTTCCCTTGTGGCCTGACTTTGGGAGAGGGGCAGGAGGCTGCAGTCTTGTGCAACACTGATGGCTCTTGGGTTTTAGGACGGCATTGCACAATCTCACATTTTTGTCATTCTCGTGACTTTTACTGTGTGAGAGGAGTGGACTTCCCTGCCAGATTCTTCTACGAGCTAACCAGAGGCTTGATGTGATGCAGATGGTGATGCCCTTCTGCCATACCAAGACTGGGCTGAGCTTCCCTTTGCTGGCAGAGAGTGTGTCCATTCAAGATTCTGAGCCCCAGATTCTAGTTCTAAAACCTCTTAGGGAGGATAGATGATGTGAGCTACTCCAAGAACGCTAAAAGCAACTCGAGGGCTGGACCTCCACCACATTCCACAGATATTACCACACATCTATTTACAGCTCGGTTCTGTGGGATGAAAAATATTTTTATTGAATTTGTCGTGTTTTTATTTGGTACAATAGAGCACAAAGATTATGGGGGTGAGGAGTGGCCACTAAATTATTCTCAGTAAATCACACACAACTCTGCACCTAAACTGTGTTTCAGAACCAGACCTTGTGTAATTCTTTGCTTGAACTGTGTGTCCTGCTCATCTTCTTGATATTTTAAGCATAATATGTTGTCTTGCCAGCAGATGTGACAGCTCCTGTGAACCCTCACCAGTTCTCTGAAGGGGACTAGGGCAGTAGCAGTGCAGCTTGCTGTTCTCTGTGTGATGAGTTGTAGGCCAAGGAAGCTCCCCAAGTCCTAATTCGGGAGGTAAAGAAGGTTAGTTGACAGGAGATAAGATTAATTTCACAAGGCAATGTGTGTTTCCTGCAGAATGAAAGTAAGCATAAAAATATCTTTGTATAAAACTACAAAAGACGCAGTGCACACATGCACTCACAGGGACATTTCAGAAATTCCTGTGCTCTCTCTAAACGCTCAGACAGCTTTCTCTTTACTGCCCCACTCATTCATTCACTCACTCACTCATTCGTTCGTTCATTCGTTCGTTCATTCATTCATTCATTCATTCATTCATTCATTCGTAACAGATTTATGAGCACCTACTCTGGCTCTGCAAACAATACAGTACAGAAGATGTCTTGCTTTTTCCTTTCTTCTTTCCATAAGAGCTCTCATAGTTGTGTGCCTTGCTCAGGACGAATTGTCATGGCCTTGTTGAAGGGAGAGAAGTCTAAACTAACACTTTAGGGGAGAGGTCGTGGAGGTTGTTATGAAAAGCTCACAGGAAAGAGTTCACCACTGGACAGAGTACAGAATCATAAAAGCCATGTGCTGGGGATTAAACTGGCCTACCTAGAGTTATCCTTTCAATGTTGTGGATGATTTTCAAGATGATCAATACTTTACTTTGTGCCATCAGTAAGACAGTAGTACGAAATGGGGGGGGGGGTGGATTTCAGCTCACTCCAGTTACTGTTTGCATTGACAGCACTCTTCACTTGTGGTGTGTGCTGGCCTCAAGTGTGATGTGCACATAAGAGCACCTGTCACATTTAGTGCACTTAAGACCAGCCCAGGGTTTTGCCACTCATACTACCTTTGGTGAGAAGCAAACTTCAGCACGGCTTCTGTTCTTGTCGTGCCCTCACTAGCCTTGAACAGCCTCTTGCCTCCCCTCATGACAGTCTCCACCCTGCCCTGCATATTGCATATGCTCCACAGGCCATCAGCCAATACTCCCTATGCTTTGGTGGTTCCTTTTAGAGAGGAATGTTTTTGGAGATTGTGTTCAGGGTTCTGGGGGTGATCCCTGATGCTGTCTGACTTTTCCCCCATTCTGTCTTCGAAAGTGGAATTACTGAATCAAATGATAGGGGGAAAACATAGTTAATGAGGAATCTGATAATGTCTCAAACTCAACTGCAGAGGAAGAGAAATGTCATGATAGCCTCAAGCACTGTAGAAGAGAAAAGAAAAATACCAATTTTTCAAACACTAGCACAGATGCATTGAGTCAGAATCTGAGAGAATTAGGGGCTGGTGTCTGCATCTCCCCGCCTCCTAAAAAAAAAAAATCAAAGCAAAGTTACTTTTTAACTGTATCGTCTCCTTTTGCCCTTAAGGAAACAGGGTGGCATTGCTGCTTGTCTAGACAACCTTCTGAGAATATAGTTTCTCAAATTATTGCTTAATAGTGAATGCTGCCTGCAACTTTCTGGATAATACACCCTGACTCATCTTGGTCTTCCTATCCATTTCTAGTGAAGAGAACAAGAAAATTAATCACAATGCCAGATTCATCACTGCATTCCTGGACTTTTAGCTTGATGTTATAAAGCGTTGGTGGCAATCGATGCCTTTAAAAGTCATTCCATCAGAGAAGCAATAGCATGTAACATGGTCATCACAGCTCACTTATCCTAAAAAATAACAAAATCCAGGTGTGAATTAGCATTTTCTCAACAAGGGAAGGCCACACACAAAAAAAATCTTGATTTTGTGCTAATACTGGGTGGTCTTTAAAAAGATGGAACATTGAATTAATTCTGTGTTTTTAAGGAGCAGTGGAGAACAAACACAGAAAGCAAGTCTGTTCTGAACAACTCTGGAAAAGCAGCATTCTATTTGACTGGTTTCTAGTTGGAGAATAAACATCTCATAACTCAACATTTCCCTAGTGATATGATATCAGAAAGAACCTTCTAGCTAGGCCTGTAGTGCATGATCGAGAGAGAGTTTAACTAGGCAGGTAGGTCATAGACTGGTAGGCAGAGTGTAGGCCTGGGATCGAGATTAGGTTCCCATTTGGGGAGCCAGAAATCTGTCAAGAACAGCCAATCCTACGATCTAACATTGGCGACAATTATCCCACAAGCCTGTGCTGCTGCTCTTCAGCAAACACCACGGCCATGGTGCTGCTCCTGCTGGGGTCTGTTGTGATCCCGGGAGGAGACCACTGCACACTCTTGCTCTGCTTACGTCCGCTCTACTGCACGGCGTTCTTCCAGTCCCCCTTGGCAAAATGCTAGCACTCTTCAGAAAGGCCGTGGAACAAGTAGGGACTACGCACAGTAGGCCAGCGAGGTGCAAACTCACACTAACTTTCCCAATTTCACTGCAGCAAATTCTTGCTCACTCTCGAGAAAACGCCACCAAAGTGGTATTCCTCATCACGGACGGATATTCCAACGGAGGAGACCCTAGGCCGGTTGCCGCCTCTCTGCGGGACTGGGGAGTCGAGATCTTCACCTTTGGCATATGGCAAGGGAACATCCGCGAGCTGAATGACATGGCTTCCAGCCCAAAGGAGGAACACTGCTTTCTTCTCCACAGTTTTGAAGAATTCGAGGCCTTGGCTCGCAGATCATTGCACGAAGGTAACAGAAGCCGTGGGCCATGACAGGGCAGCGCTCAGTGGGGTTTGCAGCATCTGGGGAGGGAGGGATGGCTCCCATGCTGGAGGGCAGGACAGACAGACAGACTCAGGGAAGGCCTATGGCCCATGCTCATCACCACAAGTGCTGGGGTGATGCTCCAGTGACTGGCTGCTCTGCTCCTCTCTCTCTCATTAGGGTAAGTACGCAAATAGGTAAAGCTTTTAGAAGTAGAATCAATAAAGAAATGATATATGAATAAACAAATAAATGAAGTTTCTCACTCTTTGATTTCCCCTGGAGAATAACAGTAAGAGCTTCACTGAGAGGGGCCGGGTGGTGGTGCACCTGATTGAGCACACATGTTACAGTGCACAGGACCCAGGTTCGAGGCCCTGGTCCCCACCTGCACGGGAAAAGCTTTGTAAGTGGTGAAGCAGGGCTGCAGGTGTCTCTCTGTCTCTCTATCTCCCCCTTCCTTTCTCTATCCAATAAAGATAATCTCAAAACTATTTTGAAGGAACTTCAGCGAGTGTGCAGTCCATTGCATGCTATGGGAAGCACCGAGGTGTATAAGTAGGAGCTGCATGTGGCTCCCCGTAAGACTGCCTTCAGCCGCAGCAACTGCGGGGTGCCGCCCTGAACTGCCCATATGGTCATGCCTAGGGACTTAGCACCAGTGTGATGTGTGTAGGTGTGTGGAGGCCACACACAGAGTGGGAGGCCTTGACTTGGGTCTCATCACAGTTATCTGGAAGGATGAAGTAAACGTTCAGAGAGCTGCTTAGTGCTTCTAATCAGGACTCGGCCAGAACTCACACGGAGACACAGGAGCAATAAAGTCCCAAGACGGGGGACTACCCGGGCCTTGATTGGTCCCAGTACACTGCAGGAAGACACCAGTGCTGTATGTGTACACATATGTGTGCACAGATCTCTTTGGATGGGTGTTTTGGGCTCCTTAGGATCTATCCCCAGGAGAGGAATTGCAGGACCATAGGGCAGGTCCATTTCTAGCCTTCTGAGAGTTCTCCAGACTGCTCTCCACAGAGGCTGGACCAACTGACATTCCCACCAGCAGTGTAGGAGGGTTCCTTTGACCCCACAACCTCTCCAGCATTTGCTGCTGTTACCTTTTCTGATGTATGACATTCTCACAGGAGTAAAGTGGTACCTCATTTTTTAACATAACCTTAAAGAATGTTTGTCTGTACAATCTAAGATGAGTGAATGTGCACAACATAGGGCAAAGCTCCACTGCAAACCAAGCTTGACCCTTGCAAATACTCATGTGAATGATTTGCTCTGATGGGCAGGTCACCCGTGGCCGTGTGAGGCCTCGAGCGGTTACTGTTCACACTGACGACATCATCTCAGCTGTTGTCCCAAGAGAAGTGATTTTGAGTAGGACCTCAGGCTAGTAGTGGATACAGGAAAAAAGAAGAAAAAGTTGAGTGATTCTTGACAAAATTATTAAACTTGGATATTCTTTAGATTTCTTACTAGTAGAGTAAGAAATAAAAATCACGCATATAAGATTATTAGAAGGAACAGGTAGGCTAGTGAGAACCACTTGACTCATTTCCCCAAGCCCCCCAAACTATCTATTATTATTATTATCTTTTAGGCAGCTAGTGTAACATTTGTGACCTTCAATTTCTTCTATTTTCAAAGTGAAGACATTATAACCTATTGACTGTAATTTTGTCAGGAGTACTAATTAATTTTTTTTTTAGATACCAGAATACTGTTGGATTCTTATAGTGGTGCTGAGATTGAAGCTGGGACCCTGATGCCTTAGGCTTAGAAGTTATTATTATTTTATTTTTTTTGCATAACGGTTTGTTGTCTCCTCAGTCCTCAGTGGAATTAGTCTCACCAAGTATGGTGCTTAGCACATGCAGACATCCACGAACGGGGCTCCCTTTGCTCTCAAGGAAGTGGCATGTGGAGTGGAAAGACAGCCCGGCAAAGACTACAGACAGGTCATGAAGTCATATCACGTACGCAGTGTTGTCACTCGCAGGGCACACAAGCACATGCTCCAAGCCGGCTGGTCATTGTAGGAAGTCCGGCTGTTTCCTCAAGGAAAGTCCGGCTCTTTCCTCAAGGAAAGAGACTGGAGTCTCCCCTTCTCTCTGCCCTGCCCGTCACTCAGAGTCCTGGTGCAAAGGGCCGGTGGTTCATGAGCGAGGCTATCACCAGGCTCCTCTCCAGGAATTCCGCTGCATTCCAGGTGTGTCTTGCTTCAGTTCACTCATCTGAATCCTGGTACTAGCACCATGGACCTAGCACCTAGCACTGGAATTGAGGCAAAGAATTCTGAAAAGCTTCCACAGGGTAAATTGAACTTATTTCTGCCTATAGGCTGTCTATTCTGTGTTATTCAACCTTACCCTGACCTGCTAAAGACTGTCTGAAGAACTTTGCCTTAGTCACTAAATTCCAGCCTGTTTCTCTTCACAACATGATTCAGTGATCAATACAGTCTCCATTTACATAATGCATGAAACCTTATTTAAAATTAAAAGACGAGCCAGATCCTAATGTTGTGGTTCAGCTTTGTGTACTAAGTCTTTTTTCAAATTCTTCTTCTTTTTTTTTTTATTTGCCTCTGGCGCATCACCACTGTGAACTGACTTGGAGGCCGACCGAGAGGCAGAGAGGAGATGGGACGGAAAGAAAGCACAGCTCTGGAACTCCCTTCAGAGAGGCAGGGGCTGGCCGGAAGCTGTGCTGCACTAGGGCAGAGCAGCATGGCGTTTCTGTGACATTGTTCTGCGGCCGTTGTGCATGAAGTCAGACACCAGTCTCTATGGGGGTGACGGGATCCGCTCTCTAACTGGTACCTTCCAGTCAGCTCTTGTAAGGCAGAGGCTGGGTCTAAGGCTTGATCCTCCTATTTGAAGGAGGATCTTATAAGTCTAGGAACTGCCTTCTGGCCTCGTGCTCATGCGGTGGGACGTGGCCAGTGAGCAGGCCGCAGTGGCCTGTGGGGCCGAGGCAGCGTTTCCTGCTGCACCTGGAGCTGCCTGATTTCTTCCTGGCCCTGCCCCAGACCGGCCCGAAGAACTTATGATGGCTTCCCAGACTGAAACAGCTTCACTGGCTGAAACCAGCCCCCAGTCTGTCTGCGCACAGAACACACGCTTATATCTGGTGGGAGGAGGGTGCCCGGGGAGCTTGGCAGATATGAAACCATGTTTTGTCCGGCTCACCCTGGATTTAGAGGCCTCGGGCTGTGGCGTTGGCACGTGAGATCACTTTTATCACCCTCTGCCATCTGTCATTGTCTTTGGTAGACCTGCCTTCTGGGAGCTTTATTCAAGAGGACATGTCCCACTGCTCATATCTCTGTGAAGCCGGCAGGGACTGCTGTGACGGCATGGCCAGCTGCAAGTGTGGGACACACACGGGCCAGTTCGAGTGCGTCTGTGAGAAGGGCCACTACGGCAGAGGCCTGCAGCAGGAGTGCACAGGTGAGTCCCCAGAGCTCTCGCCCACTAGTCATATGCTGCTAGGCGACCACTGACGGCCCAGCACTGACAGACTCTCCTTCAGCGTCAGCTGGGAAGCTACTCTGGCTCAGGCCCACAGTCTCCTGCGTGTGCTCTGGGCTGTGAGCTGAGTGGACTTCCTGCCGAGGGCATCTGCTGGCCATCTGGCCCTCCGGGGCTCTGTCCGGGACGCCGAGCTGCCCTGGATGTGGCCTGTCTCCAGGCTGGCTCCGGCTGGTTCACATGGAGGCGGCAGAGTTCCGACAGGAAGCAGAGGGGCTTGTGAGGGCTCTTGACACTTCGGTGCAGACTCAGAATGCAATCAAGACCTGTTTTTGTTGGTAAGCAATTGGATAACCAGTTCACATACAGACTGGTTTGGTAGGCACTAAGGTCAAAAGTTGGCTCAGTCTCTGTGTGACAGGTAGAAGCCGTGGGGTCCTGGTCCGCAGGCCACAGCCTCTGTGTGACAGGTAGGAGCTGTGGGGTTCTGGTCTGCAGGCCACAGCCTCTGTGTGACAGGTAGAAGCCGTGGGGTTCTAGTCTGCAGGCCACAGTCTCTGTGTGACAGGTAGAAGCTGTGGGGTACTGATCTTCAGGCCACAGTCTCTGTGTGACAGGTAGAAGCCGTGGGGTTCTGGTCCGCAGGCCACAGTCTCTGTGTGACAGGTAGAAGCCGTGGGGTTCTGGTCTGCAGGCCACAGTCTCTGTGTGACAGGTAGGAGCTGTGGGGTTCTGGTCTGCAGGCCACAGCCTCTGTGTGACAGGTAGAAGCTGTGGGGTTCTGGTCTACAGGCCACAGTCTCTGTGTGACAGGTAGAAGCTGTGGGGTTCTGGTCCGCAGGCCACAGCCTCTGTATGACAGGTAGAAGCTGTGGGGTTCTGGTCTGCAGGCCACAGCCTCTGTGTGACAGGTAGAAGCCGTGGGGTTCTAGTCTGCAGGCCACAGTCTCTGTGCGACAGGTAGAAGCCGTGGGGTTCTGGTCCGCAGGCCACAGTCTCTGTGTGACAGGTAGGAGCTGTGGGGTTCTGATCTGCAGGCCACAGCCTCTGTATGACAGGTAGGAGCTGTGGGGTTCTGGTCTGCAGGCCACAGCCTCTGTGTGACAGGTAGGAGCTGTGGTGCTCTGGTCTGCAGGCCACAGTCTCTGTGTGACAGGTAGGAGCCCTTGGGGTTCTGGTCCGCAGGCCACAGTCTCTGTGTGACAGGTAGGAGCCCTTGGGGTTCTGGTCCGCAGGCCACAGCCTCTGTGTGACAGGTAGGAGCTGTGGGGTTCTGGTCTGCAGGCCACAGCCTCTGTGTGACAGGTAGAAGCCGGTGGGGTTCTGATCCGCAGGTCACAGCCTCTGTGTGACAGGTAGGAGCTGTGGGGTCCTGGTCCGCAGGCCATAGCCTCTGTGTGACAGGTAGGAGCTGTGGGGTTCTGATCCGAAGGTTACAATCTCTGTGTGACAGGTAGAAGCGGTGGGGTTCTGGTCCGCAGGCCACAGTCTCTGTGTGACAGGTAGAAGCTGTGGGGTCCTGATCTTCAGGCCACAGTCACTGTGTGACAGGTAGAAGCCGTGGGGTTCTGGCCCGCAGGCCACAGTCTCTGTGTGACAGGTAGAAGCCGTGGGGTTCTGTTCTACAGGCCACAGTCTCTGTGTGACAGGTAGAAGCCGTGGGGTTCTGGTCTACAGGCCACAGTCTCTGTGTGACAGGTAGAAGCCGTGGGGTTCTGGTCTACAGGCCACAGTCTCTGTGTGACAGGTAGAAGCCGTGGGGTTCTGTTCTACAGGCCACAGTCTCTGTGTGACAGGTAGAAGCCGTGGGGTTCTGTTCTACAGGCCACAGTCTCTGTGTGACAGGTAGAAGCCGTGGGGTTCTGGTCTACAGGCCACAGTCTCTGTGTGACAGGTAGAAGCCGTGGGGTTCTGGTCTGCAGGCCACAGTCTCTGTGTGACACGTAGGAGCTGGGGGGTCCTGGTCAGCAGGCCACAGTCTCTGTGTGACAGGTAGAAGCCTGTGGGGTTCTGGTCTGCAGGCCACAGCCTCTGTGTGACAGGTAGAAGCCGGTGGGCTTCTGATCCGCAGGTCACAGCCTTTGTGTGACAGGTAGGAGCTGTGGGGTCCTGGTCCGCAGGCCACAGCCTCTGTGTGACAGGTAGAAGCTGTGGGGTTCTGATCCGAAGGTTACAATCTCTGTGTGACAGGTAGAAGCGGTGGGGTTCTGGTCCGCAGGCCACAGCCTCTGTATGACAGGTAGAAGCTGTGGGGTTCTGGTCTGTAGGCCACAGCCTCTGTATGACAGGTAGGAGCTGTGGGTTTCTGGTCCGCAGGCCACAGCCTCTGTGTGACAGGTAGGAGCTGTGGCGTTCTGGTCTGCAGGCCACAGTCTCTGTGTGACAGGTAGGAGCCCTTGGGGTTCTGGTCCGCAGGCCACAGCCTCTGTGTGACAGGTAGAAGCCATGGGGTTCTGGTCTGCAAGCCACAGTCTCTGTGTGACAGGTAGAAGCTGTGGGGTTCTGGTCCACAGGCCACAGTCTCTGTGTGACAGGTGGAAGCCATGGGGTGGTCTGCAGACCACTTCTAACTGGTGAGGTCCTTACCCCCCAGTGCGACATTCTTTGGGTGGTCTAGCTGTTTGGTAGTCACCTCAGCGGAGCACCAACACATTCTGATTGTGCCCTCACTCCAGAGTGGAATTCTCTTCATCTGCCTGGCTAACTTGGCCTCCTCCAGACTCCTATGCCTTAGTATTTGAAGTAGAGAGGCCTCAAGAGAAGTGTCGCAGTCTGGTGTTCTGCGTAGTGTCTTTGGAAGTATCTGATGTGATGAAAAATAGTTTGTGGCTTTGCTATGAAAGCATTTTGCTTGTTTTTCTCTTTCACTAGGACACTTCTTTGTAACTGACAGCTCTGCCACAACCCAGTTTTAGAAGAATGTATCCCTTTGAAAATTGATACTCGTCAGGAAAGTTTGGGACACATGGCTAAGTATATGGTAGCTTGTCTTGCAGGGCTGGTCTGCGGGAACCTTTTCCTGCTCTCACGTTGGGAAAGGGGTACCTGCTGTGGATACAGAAGCAAGGCTCTCTACTCTGTTCTTCTCCTCACAGGTCTTTCTTCTCCTTCTCCTTTTTATTTCTTCTTGTTGTTGTGTGTCCCTCCCTCACTCCTGACCTTCCCCGTCCCTCCCTCCTTTGGCCCTGAGCCTAGCTGGCAGTTACAGCCTCCCTGTGGCTGACCAGCCAGGCTCCCCCAGTAGAATTCCCCTTCTCTTGGCCTGGTTCCTACTCCAGCCAGCAGGAATTCTCATTTTACCAGGGAAGAAGAGGGGGATCACATCCCAACTGCCTCAGCGTTGGCCAGCTGCCTCTGCTCCCTTCCTCTCACACTCCTCAGCAGCTCAGCTGAGCACTTTCCCGCCCTGTCCTCCCATCCCAGTTGCCAAGCAGAGGCAGAAGCCGGAGTCAGCATATCTGCTTTCTGTGTGGTCCTAGACAGACTGCCACTGGCACTGCCTGGTGGCTGTGTAAGGGCCTCAGCCCCCATCCCCCTGCTCCAGGGCTCTGCAGTCTTAGATCCCCTGAGAATAAGCTCCAGAAAGGAGGGTATAGTTTGCAAACCCACTGCCCCTTGCTGTGCAACAAGTGCGGTCTGTACAAGCCATGAACTTCAGGCTGAGTCTGTGAAATGTGCGAGGCTGGATGAGTCTGTCACTGGAGCCTTAGTAGAGGAGATGGAAAGGAACACGTCCATGGCCGGTCCCAGGGGAGCACCCAGTGGACTCCAGTGCTGGCCTTATCTGTCCTGACTCAGGACTCCAGTGCTGGCCTTATCTGTCCTGACTCGTGAATCAGCAAGCCTGGGCCCCATGACCTTCCGTATAGGTGAGACTGAAGCTGAATCTGGGTGTCCATAGACTCCCTCTGTGCCCTCTTCATTATGCATGTGCAGGGCTGGGAGAGGGGCTGCTGAGTCCTGAGAAGACTCCTGAGAAGCCGCAGGAGGCAGGAGGCAGTGCTCCTTGCTGACCTCCCTGCAGGCCAGGAAAATAGTCAGGAATCACCTTCCAGTGGCGTCAAACACCAGATTGCTTTCCTTTCAGTCAGACAGAAAGAAATGTTATCTCTAACTCATTCACTACTGAAGATCTGAAGCCATGAGGCCACTTTAACATCTGTTTTAGAAAAGATCCAATTTAGTTCTCAAACGTCACTGAACACCTTCTCTATGTCAGTCTCTATGCCAGGATTTCAGTGGTAAGGAGATGTGGTGCCCAGCTTCTTGGAACTTACAACCTAACTAAATCAGTTTGAAAATCACTCTGAGCACAGTTCAAAATACAAGGCTGGTGCTGGTGAAAAGAGACCCCAGGGAAAGCAAAATGAGGGTCCTGCCCCTTTAAGTTCAGAGCTGCAGGATGACTAGGCAGTAGCTGTCTCTGTCTCAGGAGAAATGGAATGCTAAGTATTTACCCTCTTTGTGGAGCAGAGGCCTCTTACAGCCAGGACAAAGCTTCAAGTGCCTCTGTTCTAAAGCCCTCATCTTCTAAGCGGAAATTGAGGCCTTGGAAAATATGAACATTTTGCTCAAGATGGCATGTCCAGCTATTAACAGGCTTTAGACAGAGCCTTTTCTTGAAGTCCCATGCTGCCTCCAAGATATCACAGCACTTAGTTTACATTTTTGAAACTAACATCTTGGTAGACTTTGCCTTTCAAAGCCCCGAGACACTGAACTCTGCTAGAAGTCTTTAAAAACACAGGAAGTTGATTCAGATTGAACCCTTGCCAGTTACTACATGACTTTGAATGATCACTTCTGATTCTGTTTCTTCTGTAAAGTAGGTTTAATAATGACATGTACACATGTCAGTGATACATATGTGTATGTATATGTATCCAGAAGTATGCCTGTATATAAACATACGTGTACACATAGTTTAGCTAAGAGAGTGTGATTGCTCAGGACCGATAGGCTGTGTGATAAGCTTGAAGACACATGACAACCTATGTTGCACAAATTTCACTATTTTAGGCTATATTAGTGGCCCTAACCTGAGAATCATGGCTGGAGAATAAAGAAGACCTGCCATGCATTCAGCTGGCTGCCGTCAGGAAGCCTAGCACTTACTAAAGGTGGACTAACTACCGTTTTTTGTTTTGATTTTTTTTCTGCTTTTTAACACTTTGTTTATTTTATTTTAATTAGAAAGAGTAAGTAAAGAGGGAAAGATGTGGGGGGGGGGGGAGAGACCAGAACACTGCTCAGTTCTGGCTTATGGTGGTGCTGGGGATTGAACCTAGGACCTCAGAGCCTCAGGCTAAAAGACTATTGCAGAACCATTATGCTGTTTCCCCAGCACCTAACTACTGTTTTTTATCTTGTGAGTCGCCAGTGAAAATCAAGCCTACTGAGAGAGAAGACAGAGGAATGTTGTGTCATTGAATATTAAAAAAAATATAGAGTTTGTTTCCATTGTTTAGGGCAAAGTCATGTGCTGGGGCAAGTTAGATTCTGGTTGTCTGGTTCTTTCTCTCCTGCTCTCTTTCTCATTAGTAAATAAAAATCTTTAAAAAAAAAAAAAGTGGTCTGGGAGGTGGTGCAGTAGATAAAGCACTGGATTCTCAAGCATGAGGTCCTGAGTTCGATCCCCAGCAGCACATGTACCAAAGTCATGTCTGGTTCTTTCTCTCCTGCTATCTTTCTCATTAATAAAAATCTTTTTTTTTAAGTTATATTCTGGTTGGTTTTATAGGAAAGTAAATTCGTAGTGCCAGCTCTGAAGGTTTTTCTTACTATTCACTCTGGAAATAAGTAACTCTACCCGATGGTCTAGTTTGTGGAAGAGCAAAATCGAAGTAAGGTCTTACAGTCCCCAGACTAGGGCCTTTTTCCTACAAGCCACAAAGATGGCCTGTGATACGTAGAGGAAGCTCTGTGAGCAGATCTTTCCTCAGATCTGGGAGACTGACTGGTGAGAGTCCCTGTTGGCCTTTCAAGGCCTAGTGCATGGGAATGGGGTCCCTGGACATGCTCTGAGCACCACAGTCACCACCAGCAGCTGCCTGTGGACAAGATCTTGACGCAAAACAGTTTTTAGTGATGGTGGTTCTGCTCCACGTTGGGGAACATGCTTGTGAGAGAGTGCTGTGTGTCATGAAAATAGTCTGTGTGAAGATCTGATTCCATGTTTGTCCCTGCCAGGCGGCTGCACAGCCAGTGCATCTGCGCCTGTCTCTGAGCAGGGTGGAGTGAGGAGACAGAGTCTGTCCTGGACGGCTTCTTGGGGCAAGCGCACGTGGCTCTCAGTGCAGGTGGGATGGACCGTCTTGAGCTGGATGGCCCCTGTGGTCACAGAACTTACACAGGAGGATTGGTCTCTGCACAGTTTCTCTTTGTGATGCCACTTCTTTGAAGCAGTAACGTGTTTCTGTTCTCAACTTGTTCGAATTCATGACTTATTCCGTTTATTATAAGCCTTTCGTGAGTGACTCTTCCTACGCCTTGACTCCCCAGTCTACTCCTGGTGCGTCTAGATGCCTGATTAATATATGTGTTCTGATGACACGGTGTTCTTAGTCTCTGGGTGTATAAAGGAACTAGGAATGAGAAATGCTCGGTAAAAGTTTAGCTTTGTTTTATTTATTATCATTAATGATCGATTATTATTAATAATAATTAAGTAATTATTTATGGGTTGTATACATTATAAAATTATATTGTTGTAGAATTATAACATTTATAAGATTATATTAATTTATGAATTATTTTATAGATTTTATAAATTATTATTTATTGGATATAGACAGAGAAATTGAGAGGGGAGGGGAAATAAAGAGGGGAAGAGACAGACACCCACAGCCCTGCTTCACCACTTGTGAAGTTCTCCCCCTGCAGGTGAGGGCCAGGAGCTTGAACCCGGGTCCTTACGCATTGTTTTGTGTGCACTCAGCCAGGTGTGCCGCTGCCTGGCCCCAGAGTTCACTTTCGTAAGACATTATTTAATTTGTTTATACTGATTTTAAATTTCCCTTGACTCAAGACTTCTTGAGATGATTTCAAAATAAGCCTGTGCTTTTAGCTTGTGATTATACAGCTGTGAAGACCATATGGCAAAGATACTTTGCGCTAAGACAACACTTTCTGTATTCACTTCTGTGTCTGTATTCACATAAGACACAGAACAGTGTTTGACAGAATTTAGATTAGTGCTTAAAATACTCTGCTAAGAAGCGAGATTTTTGTAATACAATTACATTTGTTAGGCCATCCCCAGGGATTCAATACAACTGAAGCAGGGTAGGGTATTAAATCCAGTTCAACAACCAAAATAGATTTCAAAGGGTGGGGTAGATAGCATAGTGGTTCTGCAAAGATACTTTCATGCAAAGTCCCAGGTTCAATCCCCTGCACCACCATGAGCCAGAGCTGAGCATGGTTCTGAAGGAAAAAAATCATCTAATCTCAAAATAGCCTTCAAAATAGTGCAAATCCTCTTCTCTAGCTCCAAAACAGGGATATAAGAAAGGTATTCCTTCTTCAAATCGGGTGTGAACTTTTCTCATAACAAAAGAAAATATTCTTGTGTGACTAGCCATGTAACGTCAGTTAGGGAAGCTTGCTGTGATGCTGCAGTCTACTGAGAAGAGTTGCTTCTGTCTCTAGACTTAGCATTTCTTGCTTCTTTCTTGACCTTTATCAGGCTGGGACAGTAACCAGGATCACAGCAATAACAGTGGTGCTGGTGGTGACATTTCAGTAGGACTGATGGTCGAACTTGTACAAGCACTGATGCAAAATAACTCAGACAATGTATCTCTCTAGAAGATGGTTCCATTTTACAGATAAGGAAAATAAAAGTCTGAGAGACTAAGTAACTTGTCCAGAATCACACAACTAATATAACTGGGGTGTGAACCCCCCAAGTTGTCTGGCTTCAGAGTCTACATTCTAGACACTTAACAAACAAACACTTAACATATAATTTCAAATGCTCTTAAGTGTTATTTTAACAAAAAAAAAACATAGTTCTTTGATTATTTTCAGCCCATTGAACAGCGTCATCATATGACACAATACTATAGTACGAAGAGGGAAAAAAAGAAAGTTAAACTCCTGGCAGACTTTTTCTTTAATTAGTGAGTAGCAGAGAGAGAGAGAGAGAGAGAGAGAGAGAGAGAGAGAGAGAGCGCAAAGAGAGAACAGAGAGAAGAGACTACAGCACTTCTCCGCCACTCGTGAAGCTTCCTCTCTGCAGGTGCTCTCTGTGTCAGCAAGGCCTCACACCCATACCCTCAGCTGTGGTAAAGTCTGCCTCCCAGGTGGCCTTCCTCTTGCCCAGCCCCAATAACTGCAGTAACTACATGCTTTCAAAGAGGTTTAGAAGAGGGGCCAGGTGATGGCACACTCAATTAAGTGCACCTGCCACTATGTGTAAGGATCCGGGTTCAAGCCTCCAGCTCCCCACCTGCAGGGAGGGCACTTCACAAGCAGTGAAGTAGGTCTGCAGGTGCCGCTCTCCCTCCCTATCTCCCTTACCCTCTCAATTTCTCTGTCCTGTCCAATAAACAAACAAATAAATAAATAAATAAGAGAAAATATTTTTTTTAAAAAAACAGCTTCAGAAGAAATATTAAAGTCTTGCAGTCCTATTCAGGTCATATTTCCCAGGTGTGGAGAACCTCACTCCCTGCCCACCAAGCTTCTCAGGTGCAGCACAGCTCTCATAGATGTCCCCGATGTGTCTGTGTGTCTGTGCCCAGCGCTAGCCAGTCCATCAGGACTTGTGACAAACTCACGTCTCTTAGGAAAGGTTCTGTCTCGTCACTTCTGTGAACGGATTGCTCTGGAGTAGTCAGACTTGCACCTGCTGCCTCTCCTGACCCCCTTCGCTCTACTAGCTCTTTATATTAACACTGACATGCAGTGCCCTTCCTGGAACACGATTCCTCTCCAGGGCTCTGTGGGTGTCTTTGGGGTAGGATTGTGTTTGCATCTCTTGCTTTATTTGCTGTTGTTATTTAACTTAAGAAAGGTTTGGGGACGCTGGGGGCTGCTTGTGGCATGGAAAAGGATTCACAGCGGGGAGCTGGGAACGGGTTTAAACAATACACGGTTTATCAGGATGACACAGGTAAAAGGCAAAATAAGCACTTATCAGCAAGGGTGAAGAGTACGCTAGGTCCATAAAATCCGAGTATAGTTATCAAAAGTTTATTCCCATAAGATGAACAATTATCAGCTCTGGTAAAGGTTGCTCATGGCTGTAGAGGGGTCTAAAAGTTTACCAGCCAGCAGAGTCACACGTGTTCAGTTCCCAGGAGAAGTAGCCATGGAGAATGGATGTATGGAGCACCTCCTTCGAGATGCTTCTGACCAGGAGAAGAAGCTGCAGGCAAAGAGAGCCACATGCTCAAAGTCCCTGCTTTTATACACTCCCTCCTCGGAGCACCTCTCCAGGGTGAGGTCATTTTTGTGTGAATAGTCCCAAACTCCTGCCACAATTGCCACCTCTACTGTACGGGACACACACTTGCCGTAAGCCTCTGATTTCCAGTGAACGAGTAAATGAGTAAATGAATGAAATAAGGGTATGTTAGACCCTCGCACCTGGCATGTGGCCTCTCTGCCTGGCTCCCAGCCCCGGGGTTTTCCACTCCTTGTTTGGAGACGTAAAGGTGACCAGGTGTGCTGGCCCTGAGACGTCCTGGCTCAGCATCAAAGGGAGCCATCTGGAAGGCTCTGCTCCAGCAGGAAGTGGATGACCATGTGCTTATCTAGTTCATGCGACCCACTTACTGAAATCACTGTCCACATGTATTCCAAACCCTCCCGCGGTGCTCGTGTGTACAGCTTCTGCCGGCATCTTGTTTTCAAACTTGATTTGTAGTGTTACACATACTCTGAGAGTTACAGCATCACCCGTGTTGCACAGTTGATGATTCGGGTTTGCAACAGTGCAAGTTCACATTCTATGGTATACTGGATTTTTAACTGATTTTTGTTTTATTTTTGCTTAGTTCTTCACTTATTATTTATTTATTTATTGAATAAAGACAGAAATTGAGAGGAGAGGGAGAGGTAGAGAAGGAAAGAGACAGAGACACCTGCAGCCCTGCTTCACCACTCATGAAGTTTCCCCCCAAAGGTGAGGACCAGGGGCTTGAACCCGGGTCCTTGTGAACTGCAGTGTGTGTGCACTTAACCTGATGCACCACCACCCGCCCCCCCAATATACTGGATTTTTCTGCTTAGACATCATTTAACAAACACGAAGCAGTATGTGTAACATAATGGTTTCAACATTTTCCATTAGAACTTGATGTGGGCAAGTTTTATCAAGACATGAGCACAGCTGTACACAGCTGTACATGAAGAAGACTAGTAGCAATGTAGCAAGTTTAATAACCAAATAAATACCCATTAATCTGAAATACTGAAGGCACAATTAAAAAGGAGTAAAGCAAGGTCATTCTGCTCTGCCATGAATATCTACAGTGTAAAAATAAAACTTACTGCTAGCAGGTCATGTTATTGTTTGCCTAGAAAAACCAAAGAAATCGATTCTGAAACACTAATCAGAGCCCCATGTGTGCGAACCATGTGCTGCTCTGCCATGAATATCTACAGTGTAAAAATAAAAACTTACTGCCTGCAGGTCATGTTATTGTTTGCCTAGAAAAACCAAAGAAATCGATTCTAAAACACTAATCAGAGCCCCGTGTGTGCAAACCATGTGCTGCTCTGCAGAGCCCTCTCCCTGCTGACTGACAGTCTAAGGTTAGAACAGTCCCGCAGGTTCAGCAAGTGGTGTCTGGCTCGCCCTTCCCCCCCACTACCCTTCATCTCTGCAGAGTCATAGAATTTCAGTTAGATAACTGTTTGTCAAAGTGCACTCACCTATGTGGTGGTGACAGAAGATGCTGGTCTCCCTTGGTTGTGTGACTTTGAGAAGGGAACACAGCGTTGCCGTCAGTAATGAGAAGTGCTCCAGAAGGTTTCGCAGCAGACCCTGCCTGAGTGGGTGAAACGGGAGAAAGGAGGCGGTGTGGTCAAGTCTGATGTGTCGACAGTGTTGCCATCGCCAGAGTAAAGCATTTGGTTTGCACATGTATTATCCAGAAGACAATCTGTGTCTTATAACATGGGGACATGGGAGGGAAAGTTAAGTCGCGTGTGGGAGACGGGGCCACCGACCGTCAGCACGAGGGCAGCCTGAAGGGAACTTCATGGAAACTGCAGAAGGTGATCATCTCAGTCTGCCGTTAACTACTTCAACTACTCAGACAATGTCTAGGGGCTTGGGGAGGTGGTGTTGTTGAACTGGGTCTGCTGTAAAATCAGTTTTGGAATAGAGATGTAGTTGACATAGATAAGTCAGAATGTTGCGTGAACTAAGAATCACTGTTAATGAAGTTCTAAGCACCAGAAGTTGAAGGAATATAAGAGCGCCATCATTTACATGATCTATTAAAGCTTTACTTTATGTTTGGGAGGAGACAAAGATTGAACTGGGCTCTAATAATTCACAGAAGTGGGGAGATATTGTGGAGAATGGAAGAGTGCAGACTTGTGATGGGAATCAGAGGTGGTGTATGAGGAAGGGAAGGAAGCTAAAGGAGAAGGACGAGTTTCTTACTAACACCAGAACTCCAGACACAAGCAAGGCAGCAGATGGCTACTACAGACCGAGCAGGGGTTGGCCTGCTCAGAGCTGTCACAGGAATCCGACTTTGCTGTCAGCAGACGTCACCTCCTGGGGCGTCGCCAAGAAGAGATGTGCATAGGGGGTGACAGACTCAATCCAGGGATAAAACAAGAGGAGCATGGGCTGGCCGAGTACTTCACTTGGTAATGAAAGTGTGGGCTGGCTAAGTACTTCACTAGGTATTAAGAGTATGGGCTGGCTAAGTACTTCACTAGGTATTAAGAGTATGGGCTGGCTAAGTACTTCACTTGGTATTAAGAGTATGAGCCAACAAGGGCAACAAAAGGGAATAAATAAATAAAATAAATATTTTTTAAAAAAGAGTATTGTTTTCGATGGGTTATGTTGTTTTCGCCGGGCTGGCTTCATGGGCAGGTAACAGATGACCAGGAACTCATGGTTGAGCTGTAGGCAGTATCTCTTTATTCATGCAGGACGCAGCACAATCTAAGACGCGCTAAGCTAAACTCAAGTTAAAGTAAAACTCACAATGCTGTCTTTATATATACTTGCCAAGTAGGGTGGAAACAGGATGTGACATAGAGAGGGTGGAGAGAAAAGTGACTGGTGAAAATCAGAGTGTGACAAGGAGGGGGTGGAGCAGGCGAGAATCCTATCACTGAACCACCAATGCCCTGGAGGGAGTGCTTTATGTAAAAGTGATTTATGTAAATAGACCAAAGCTTTGAATGGGATTAAATCTATCCCTATATAGGCATATGGTTAAGCAGAAGCCAGGGGGAGCTGGCATACTATCCAACATCTCCCCCTTTCTTTTTAACTAATGGCCATTGTGGGGTGAACAGAAACCTATATCGTACAGGTACAGGCGTTTTCAAAAGAACTGCCATAAGACATGGAAAACAAAATAGGCAAGCAGCAATAACCAGTGTGATGCCAAGGGGAACGTTTCTTGCCTCAAAGGGCAAGGTCTAGCAGGCGAAAGGGCATTTCTTGCCTCTGGGAATGCTTCATGCCTCTGGGGGCATCTCTTGTCTCAAAGGGCGTTTCCTGCCTCTGTGGGCATCTCTTGCCTCTTGGGGCGCTTCATGCCTCTGTGGGCATAACCTAATAAGTGGGGGGGGTGATTTTCTGCCTCTGGGGAAGAGCCTGCAGGCGATGGGACATGGCCTATAAAGTCCCAAGGCTCTGGCTGAAGTTAGTCTTTGAGAAACACAGCAACGTGTACCAGTAAGTCCGATGGAAGTGTCAGTTCAAAGTAGATGACCACGGAAGAAAATGCCAAGGGATGAAACGCTGCATGTCTGTCTCAATGGGGAATGCCAGCCACCAGAATTCTGCTTTTTTGTAGAGAGTGAGCTTTGGAGTCTGTGAATCTGTTTCTTCAGGTCGTGCCAGGTCACATCATTGGTTTCCAGGGGCGATGTCAGAGAACAGGATCCAAATGGATTTCCAGGAATTCCATTTGAGTAGATGCTTTTTCATGTGAAGACTTTGACAGCTGAAATTCATTTACTTGTCAAACAATACTTGTAGCAGATTAGAAGTTTACTATAATTGATAACTCCATTATAATTGGAAGTCCTTTCTAGTATGATTTTAAGGTTGTTTAAAAAGTTTAAACTCAATAAAATGTGGAAAGGTAAACAGAAGAACCACGGTTAAAAGCCTCAGGCATGAGAATAATTAACATAATCATTGCACTATCTGCCCCACCCATAACTCATACAGTTTTCAGGATTAAACATTTCAGATTCATGTCAAGACGTAAAAGAGAAACCAAAGGAGGGAAAAAACAATTTTTTGGATTGTTTCTGGATGTCTCTAGAAATCATGGCTGCGTCCAGCATTTTTTTAAGTCAATGTCAAACAAATATTCAGTCATTCAAATCATTTATTAAATGCAACTTGAACCAGATTATCAAGATCTCAACATGTAGGATTAAGAGTCCCCAGAGGGCATCCTAGTCCAAAAAGCTCCTTGAAATTCCATTTAGGGTGCTTCTGACTGTTCCTGCTGGATTGCTTCAGGCACCCATTTTTAAAAGTGTCTTCCCATTGAAGAAAGAATCCAATCAGGAGAGTAGAACTAACCACATGTCTCCATACTTGGGAACTGCCAGGGTACTGGAGAATGCTCCTCAAACTATAGTAGTCCTTCTCCATGGGAAACATTCGAGAAGAAGTCCAGAAAGTCCCAGGGGAAATCCCCATGCATATCCCAACGTCTACGATCACGGTCATAAAGAACCGAACTGTGGCCCAGAGCAAAATGTAGTCCTTTTCCTCAGGAAACATGGGAGAGGGAATCCAGAAAGTCCAAGGAGAAATCTCCGTGCATCTCCCAAGCTCTATGATCCCGGTCATAAGAAACCAAAGTTCCCGGTCAGGGAACCGAAGTGTGGCCCAGAGTAAAATGTTCCAGAGACAGAGGAACTGTCTCATAATGAAACAGTAGAGGCTTTGGAAAACCTCTTCATAAGCAGAAGAGAAGACCATAGTGCATAGGTAGGCAAAGTCTTCACTTATCTGGGAGTTGCGCAGGTCCAGTCCCACGTTGTAGCGCCATATGTTGTTTTCGACGGGTTATGTTGTTTTCGCCGGGCTGGCTTCACGGGCAGGTAACAGATGACCAGGAACTCATGGTTGAGCTGTAGGCAGTATCTCTTTATTCATGCAGGACGCAGCACAATCTAAGACGAGCTAAGCTAAACTCAAGTTAAAGTAAAACTCACAATGCTGTCTTTATATATACTTGCCAAGTAGGGTGGAAACAGGATGTGACATAGAGAGGGTGGAGAGAAAAGTGACTGGTGAAAATCAGAGTGTGACAAGGAGGGGGTGGAGCAGGCGAGAATCCTATCACTGAACCACCAATGCCCTGGAGGGAGTGCTTTATGTAAAAGTGATTTATGTAAATAGACCAAAGCTTTGAATGGGATTAAATCTATCCCTATATAGGCATATGGTTAAGCAGAAGCCAGGGGGAGCTGGCATACTATCCAACAGAGTATGAGCTGGCTAAGTACTTCACTTGGTAATGAGAGTATGGGCTGGCCAAGTACTTCATTTGGTAATGAGAGTATGGACTGGCCAAGTACTTCACTTGGTAATAAGCGTATGAGCTGGCTAAGTACTTTACTGGGTAATGAGAGTATGGGCTGGCCAAGTACTTCATTTGGTAATAAGAGCATGGGCTGGCTAAGTACTTCAGTAGATATTAAGAGAATGGGCTGGCTAAGTACTTCACTTGGTATTAAGAGTATGAGCTGGCTAAGTACTTCACTTGGTAATGAGAGCATGGGCTGGCTAAGTACTTCACTTGGTAATGAGAGTATGGGCTGGCCAAGTACTTCACTAGGTATTAAGAGTATGGGCTGGCTAAGTACTTCACTAGATATTAAGAGTATGGGCTGGCTAAGTACTTCACTTGGTATTAAGAGTATGAGCTGGCTAAGTACTTCACTTGGTAATGAGAGCATGGGCTGGCTAAGTACTTCACTTGGTAATGAGAGTATGGGCTGGCCAAGTACTTCACTAGGTATTAAGAGTATGGGCTGGCAAGTACTTCACTAGGTATTAAGAGTATGGGCTGGCTAAGTAGTTCACTTGGTAATGAGAGTTTGGGCTGGCTAAGTACTTCACTAGGTATTAAGAGTATGAGCTGGCTAAGTACTTCACTTGGTAATGAGAGCATGGGCTGGCTAAGTACTTCACTTGGTAATGAGAGTATGGGCTGGCCAAGTACTTCACTTGGTAATGAGAGTTTGGGCTGGCTAAGTACTTCACTAGGTATTAAGAGTATGAGCTGGCTAAGTACTTCACTAGGTATTAAGAGCATAGGCTGGCCAAATACTTCACTTGGTAATGACAGTTTGGGCTGGCTAAGTACTTCACTAGGTATTAAGAGCATGGGCTGGCCAAGTACTTCACTTGGTAATGAGAGTATGGGCTGGCCAAGTACTTCACTTGGTATTAAGAGTATGAGCTGGCTAAGTACTTCACTTGGTAATGAGAGCATGGGCTGGCTAAGTACTTCACTTGGTAATGAGAGCATGGGCTGGCCAAGTACTTCACTTGGTAATGAGAGTTTGGGCTGGCTAAGTACTTCACTAGGTATTAAGAGTATGGGCTGGCCAAGTACTTCACTTGGTAATAAGAGCATGAGCTGGCCAAGTACTTCACTTGATAATGAGAGTATGGGCTGGCTAAATACTTCACTTGATATTAAGAGTATGAGCTGGCTAAGTACTTCACTTCGTATTAAGAGTATGAGCTGGCTAAGTACTTCACTTGGTAATGAGAGTATGGGCTGGCTAAGTACTTCACTTGGTAATGAGAGCATGGGCTGGCCAAGTACTTCACTTGGTAATGAGAGTTTGGGCTGGCTAAGTACTTCACTAGGTATTAAGAGTATGGGCTGGCCAAGTACTTCACTTGATAATGAGAGTATGGGCTGGCTAAATACTTCACTTGATATTAAGAGTATGAGCTGGCTAAGTACTTCACTTCGTATTAAGAGTATGAGCTGGCTAAGTACTTCACTTGGTAATGAGAGCATGGGCTGGCTAAGTACTTCACTTGGTAATGAGAGTATGGGCTGGCCAAGTACTTCACTAGGTATTAAGAGTATGGGCTGGCTAAGTACTTCACTTGATATTAAGAGTATGAGCTGGCTAAGTACTTCACTTGGTAATGAGAGTATGGGCTGGCTAAGTACTTCACTTGGTAATGAGAGTATGGGCTGGCTAAGTACTTCACTTGGTAATGAGAGTATGGGCTGGCTAAGTACTTCACTTGGTAATGAGAGCATGGGCTGGCTAAGTACTTCACTTGATATTAAGAGTATGAGCTGGCCAAGTACTTCACTTGGTAATGAGAGTATGGGCTGGCTAAGTACTTCACTTGGTAATGAGAGCATGGGCTGGCCAAGTACTTCACTTGGTAATAAAAGCATGGGCTGGCCAAGTACTTCACTTGGTAATGAGAGTATGGGCTGGCTAAGTACTTCACTTGATATTAAGAGTATGAGCTGGCTAAGTACTTCACTTGGTAATGAGAGCATGGGCTGGCTAAGTACTTCACTTGGTAATAAAAGCATGGGCTGGCCAAGTACTTCACTTGGTAATGAGAGTATGGGCTGGCTAAGTACTTCACTTGATATTAAGAGTATGAGCTGGCCAAGTACTTCACTAGGTATTAAGAGTATGAGCTGGCCAAGTACTTCACTTGGTAATGAGAGTATGGGCTGGCTAAGTACTTCACTTGATATTAAGAGTATGAGCTGGCCAAGTACTTCACTAGGTATTAAGAGTATGGGCTGGCCAAGTACTTCACTTGATAATGAGAGTATGGGCTGGCTAAATACTTCACTTGATATTAAGAGTATGAGCTGGCTAAGTACTTCACTTGGTATTAAGAGTATGAGCTGGCTAAGTACTTCACTTGGTAATGAGAGCATGGGCTGGCTAAGTACTTCACTTGGTAATGAGAGTATGGGCTGGCCAAGTACTTCACTAGGTATTAAGAGTATGGGCTGGCTAAGTACTTCACTTGATATTAAGAGTATGAGCTGGCTAAGTACTTCACTTGGTAATGAGAGCATGGGCTGGCTAAATACTTCACTTGATATTAAGAGTATGAGCTGGCCAAGTACTTCACTTCGTGTTGAGAGTATGAGCTGGCCAAGTACTTCACTTGGTAATGAGAGCATGGGCTGGCTAAGTACTTCACTTGATATTAAGAGTATGAGCTGGCCAAGTACTTCACTTGGTAATGAGAGTATGGGCTGGCTAAGTACTTCACTTGATATTAAGAGTATGAGCTGGCCAAGTACTTCACTAGGTATTAAGAGTATGAGCTGGCCAAGTACTTCACTTGGTAATGAGAGTATGGGCTGGCTAAGTACTTCACTTGATATTAAGAGTATGAGCTGGCCAAGTACTTCACTAGGTATTAAGAGTATGGGCTGGCCAAGTACTTCACTTGATAATGAGAGTATGGGCTGGCTAAATACTTCACTTGATATTAAGAGTATGAGCTGGCTAAGTACTTCACTTGGTATTAAGAGTATGAGCTGGCTAAGTACTTCACTTGGTAATGAGAGCATGGGCTGGCTAAGTACTTCACTTGGTAATGAGAGTATGGGCTGGCCAAGTACTTCACTAGGTATTAAGAGTATGGGCTGGCTAAGTACTTCACTTGATATTAAGAGTATGAGCTGGCTAAGTACTTCACTTGGTAATGAGAGCATGGGCTGGCTAAATACTTCACTTGATATTAAGAGTATGAGCTGGCCAAGTACTTCACTTCGTGTTGAGAGTATGAGCTGGCCAAGTACTTCACTTGGTAATGAGAGCATGGGCTGGCTAAGTACTTCACTTGATATTAAGAGTATGAGCTGGCCAAGTACTTCACTTGGTAATGAGAGTATGGGCTGGCTAAGTACTTCACTTGATATTAAGAGTATGAGCTGGCCAAGTACTTCACTTCGTATTGAGAGTATGAGCTGGCCAAGTACTTCACTTGGTAATGAGAGCATGGGCTGGCTAAGTACTTCACTTGATATTAAGAGTATGAGCTGGCCAAGTACTTCACTTGGTAATGAGAGTATGGGCTGGCTAAGTACTTCACTTGGTAATGAGAGTATGGGCTGGCTAAGTACTTCACTTGGTAATGAGAGTATGGGCTGGCTAAGTACTTCACTTGGTAATGAGAGCATGGGCTGGCTAAGTACTTCACTTGGTAATGAGAGCATGGGCTGGCTAAGTACTTCACTTGGTAATAAAAGCATGGGCTGGCCAAGTACTTCACTTGGTAATGAGAGCATGGGCTGGCTAAGTACTTCACTTGGTAATGAGAGCATGGGCTGGCCAAGTACTTCACTTGGTAATGAGAGTTTGGGCTGGCTAAGTACTTCACTAGGTATTAAGAGTATGGGCTGGCCAAGTACTTCACTTGGTAATAAGAGCATGAGCTGGCCAAGTACTTCACTTGATAATGAGAGTATGGGCTGGCTAAATACTTCACTTGATATTAAGAGTATGAGCTGGCTAAGTACTTCACTTCGTATTAAGAGTATGAGCTGGCTAAGTACTTCACTTGGTAATGAGAGTATGGGCTGGCTAAGTACTTCACTTGGTAATGAGAGCATGGGCTGGCCAAGTACTTCACTTGGTAATGAGAGTTTGGGCTGGCTAAGTACTTCACTAGGTATTAAGAGTATGGGCTGGCCAAGTACTTCACTTGGTAATAAGAGCATGAGCTGGCCAAGTACTTCACTTGATAATGAGAGTATGGGCTGGCTAAATACTTCACTTGATATTAAGAGTATGAGCTGGCTAAGTACTTCACTTCGTATTAAGAGTATGAGCTGGCTAAGTACTTCACTTGGTAATGAGAGCATGGGCTGGCTAAGTACTTCACTTGGTAATGAGAGCATGGGCTGGCCAAGTACTTCACTTGGTAATAAAAGCATGGGCTGGCCAAGTACTTCACTTGGTAATGAGAGTATGGGCTGGCTAAGTACTTCACTTGATATTAAGAGTATGAGCTGGCCAAGTACTTCACTTGGTAATGAGAGCATGGGCTGGCTAAGTACTTCACTTGGTATTAAGAGTATGAGCTGGCTAAGTACTTCACTTGGTAATGAGAGCATGGGCTGGCTAAGTACTTCACTTGGTAATGAGAGTATGGGCTGGCCAAGTACTTCACTAGGTATTAAGAGTATGGGCTGGCTAAGTACTTCACTAGATATTAAGAGTATGGGCTGGCTAAGTACTTCACTTGGTATTAAGAGTATGAGCTGGCTAAGTACTTCACTTGGTAATGAGAGCATGGGCTGGCTAAGTACTTCACTTGGTAATGAGAGTATGGGCTGGCCAAGTACTTCACTAGGTATTAAGAGTATGGGCTGGCAAGTACTTCACTAGGTATTAAGAGTATGGGCTGGCTAAGTAGTTCACTTGGTAATGAGAGTTTGGGCTGGCTAAGTACTTCACTAGGTATTAAGAGTATGAGCTGGCTAAGTACTTCACTTGGTAATGAGAGCATGGGCTGGCTAAGTACTTCACTTGGTAATGAGAGTATGGGCTGGCCAAGTACTTCACTTGGTAATGAGAGTATGGGCTGGCCAAGTACTTCACTAGGTATTAAGAGTATGGGCTGGCAAGTACTTCACTAGGTATTAAGAGTATGGGCTGGCTAAGTAGTTCACTTGGTAATGAGAGTATGGGCTGGCTAAGTACTTCACTAGGTATTAAGAGTATGAGCTGGCTAAGTACTTCACTAGGTATTAAGAGCATAGGCTGGCCAAATACTTCACTTGGTAATGACAGTTTGGGCTGGCTAAGTACTTCACTAGGTATTAAGAGCATGGGCTGGCCAAGTACTTCACTTGGTAATGAGAGTATGGGCTGGCCAAGTACTTCACTTCGTATTAAGAGTATGAGCTGGCTAAGTACTTCACTTGGTAATGAGAGCATGGGCTGGCTAAGTACTTCACTTGGTAATGAGAGCATGGGCTGGCCAAGTACTTCACTTGGTAATGAGAGTTTGGGCTGGCTAAGTACTTCACTAGGTATTAAGAGTATGGGCTGGCCAAGTACTTCACTTGGTAATAAGAGCATGAGCTGGCCAAGTACTTCACTTGATAATGAGAGTATGGGCTGGCTAAGTACTTCACTTGGTAATGAGAGTATGGGCTGGCCAAGTACTTCACTTGGTAATGAGAGCATGGGCTGGCTAAATACTTCACTTGATATTAAGAGTATGAGCTGGCTAAGTACTTCACTTCGTATTAAGAGTATGAGCTGGCTAAGTACTTCACTTCGTATTAAGAGTATGAGCTGGCTAAGTACTTCACTTGGTAATGAGAGCATGGGCTGGCCAAGTACTTCACTTGGTAATGAGAGTTTGGGCTGGCTAAGTACTTCACTAGGTATTAAGAGTATGGGCTGGCCAAGTACTTCACTTGGTAATAAGAGCATGAGCTGGCCAAGTACTTCACTTGATAATGAGAGTATGGGCTGGCTAAATACTTCACTTGATATTAAGAGTATGAGCTGGCTAAGTACTTCACTTCGTATTAAGAGTATGAGCTGGCTAAGTACTTCACTTGGTAATGAGAGCATGGGCTGGCCAAGTACTTCACTTGGTAATGAGAGTTTGGGCTGGCTAAGTACTTCACTAGGTATTAAGAGTATGGGCTGGCCAAGTACTTCACTTGGTAATAAGAGCATGAGCTGGCCAAGTACTTCACTTGATAATGAGAGTATGGGCTGGCTAAATACTTCACTTGATATTAAGAGTATGAGCTGGCTAAGTACTTCACTTCGTATTAAGAGTATGAGCTGGCTAAGTACTTCACTTGGTAATGAGAGCATGGGCTGGCTAAGTACTTCACTTGGTAATGAGAGTATGGGCTGGCCAAGTACTTCACTTGGTAATGAGAGTTTGGGCTGGCTAAGTACTTCACTAGGTATTAAGAGCATGGGCTGGCCAAGTACTTCACTTGGTAATGAGAGTATGGGCTGGCCAAGTACTTCACTTGGTATTAAGAGTATGAGCTGGCCAAGTACTTCACTTGGTAATGAGAGCATGGGCTGGCTAAGTACTTCACTTGGTAATGAGAGCATGGGCTGGCCAAGTACTTCACTTGGTAATAAAAGCATGGGCTGGCCAAGTACTTCACTTGGTAATGAGAGTATGGGCTGGCTAAGTACTTCACTTGATATTAAGAGTATGAGCTGGCTAAGTACTTCACTTGGTAATGAGAGCATGGGCTGGCTAAGTACTTCACTTGGTAATAAAAGCATGGGCTGGCCAAGTACTTCACTTGGTAATGAGAGTATGGGCTGGCTAAGTACTTCACTTGATATTAAGAGTATGAGCTGGCCAAGTACTTCACTAGGTATTAAGAGTATGAGCTGGCCAAGTACTTCACTTGGTAATGAGAGTATGGGCTGGCTAAGTACTTCACTTGATATTAAGAGTATGAGCTGGCCAAGTACTTCACTAGGTATTAAGAGTATGGGCTGGCCAAGTACTTCACTTGATAATGAGAGTATGGGCTGGCTAAATACTTCACTTGATATTAAGAGTATGAGCTGGCCAAGTACTTCACTTGGTAATGAGAGCATGGGCTGGCCAAGTACTTCACTTGGTAATAAAAGCATGGGCTGGCCAAGTACTTCACTTGGTAATGAGAGTATGGGCTGGCTAAGTACTTCACTTGATATTAAGAGTATGAGCTGGCTAAGTACTTCACTTGGTAATGAGAGCATGGGCTGGCTAAGTACTTCACTTGGTAATAAAAGCATGGGCTGGCCAAGTACTTCACTTGGTAATGAGAGTATGGGCTGGCTAAGTACTTCACTTGATATTAAGAGTATGAGCTGGCCAAGTACTTCACTAGGTATTAAGAGTATGAGCTGGCCAAGTACTTCACTTGGTAATGAGAGTATGGGCTGGCTAAGTACTTCACTTGATATTAAGAGTATGAGCTGGCCAAGTACTTCACTAGGTATTAAGAGTATGGGCTGGCCAAGTACTTCACTTGATAATGAGAGTATGGGCTGGCTAAATACTTCACTTGATATTAAGAGTATGAGCTGGCTAAGTACTTCACTTGGTATTAAGAGTATGAGCTGGCTAAGTACTTCACTTGGTAATGAGAGCATGGGCTGGCTAAGTACTTCACTTGGTAATGAGAGTATGGGCTGGCCAAGTACTTCACTAGGTATTAAGAGTATGGGCTGGCTAAGTACTTCACTTGATATTAAGAGTATGAGCTGGCTAAGTACTTCACTTGGTAATGAGAGCATGGGCTGGCTAAATACTTCACTTGATATTAAGAGTATGAGCTGGCCAAGTACTTCACTTCGTGTTGAGAGTATGAGCTGGCCAAGTACTTCACTTGGTAATGAGAGCATGGGCTGGCTAAGTACTTCACTTGATATTAAGAGTATGAGCTGGCCAAGTACTTCACTTGGTAATGAGAGTATGGGCTGGCTAAGTACTTCACTTGATATTAAGAGTATGAGCTGGCCAAGTACTTCACTAGGTATTAAGAGTATGAGCTGGCCAAGTACTTCACTTGGTAATGAGAGTATGGGCTGGCTAAGTACTTCACTTGATATTAAGAGTATGAGCTGGCCAAGTACTTCACTAGGTATTAAGAGTATGGGCTGGCCAAGTACTTCACTTGATAATGAGAGTATGGGCTGGCTAAATACTTCACTTGATATTAAGAGTATGAGCTGGCTAAGTACTTCACTTGGTATTAAGAGTATGAGCTGGCTAAGTACTTCACTTGGTAATGAGAGCATGGGCTGGCTAAGTACTTCACTTGGTAATGAGAGTATGGGCTGGCTAAGTACTTCACTAGGTATTAAGAGTATGGGCTGGCTAAGTACTTCACTTGATATTAAGAGTATGAGCTGGCCAAGTACTTCACTTGGTAATGAGAGCATGGGCTGGCTAAATACTTCACTTGATATTAAGAGTATGAGCTGGCCAAGTACTTCACTTCGTGTTGAGAGTATGAGCTGGCCAAGTACTTCACTTGGTAATGAGAGCATGGGCTGGCTAAGTACTTCACTTGATATTAAGAGTATGAGCTGGCCAAGTACTTCACTTGGTAATGAGAGTATGGGCTGGCCAAGTACTTCACTAGGTATTAAGAGTATGGGCTGGCTAAGTACTTCACTTGATATTAAGAGTATGAGCTGGCTAAGTACTTCACTTGGTAATGAGAGCATGGGCTGGCTAAATACTTCACTTGATATTAAGAGTATGAGCTGGCCAAGTACTTCACTTCGTGTTGAGAGTATGAGCTGGCCAAGTACTTCACTTGGTAATGAGAGCATGGGCTGGCTAAGTACTTCACTTGATATTAAGAGTATGAGCTGGCCAAGTACTTCACTTGGTAATGAGAGTATGGGCTGGCTAAGTACTTCACTTGATATTAAGAGTATGAGCTGGCCAAGTACTTCACTTCGTATTGAGAGTATGAGCTGGCCAAGTACTTCACTTGGTAATGAGAGCATGGGCTGGCTAAGTACTTCACTTGATATTAAGAGTATGAGCTGGCCAAGTACTTCACTTGGTAATGAGAGTATGGGCTGGCTAAGTACTTCACTTGATATTAAGAGTATGAGCTGGCCAAGTACTTCACTTGGTAATGAGAGTATGGGCTGGCTAAGTACTTCACTTGGTAATGAGAGCATGGGCTGGCTAAGTACTTCACTTGGTAATGAGAGTATGGGCTGGCTAAGTACTTCACTTGGTAATGAGAGCATGGGCTGGCTAAGTACTTCACTTGGTAATGAGAGCATGGGCTGGCTAAGTACTTCACTTGGTAATAAGAGCATGGGCTGGCCAAGTACTTCACTTGGTAATGAGAGCATGGGCTTTAGAGTATGGGCTGGCTAAGTACTTCACTTGGTAATGAGAGCATGGGCTGGCTAAGTACTTCACTTGGTAATGAGAGCATGGGCTGGCTAAGTACTTCACTTGGTAATAAGAGCATGGGCTGGCCAAGTACTTCACTTGGTAATGAGAGCATGGGCTTTAGAGTATGGGCTGGCTAAGTACTTCACTTGGTAATGAGAGTATGGGCTGGCTAAGTACTTCACTTGATATTAAGAGTATGAGCTGGCCAAGTACTTCACTTGGTAATGAGAGCATGGGCTTTAGAGTATGGGCTGGCCAAGTACTTCAGCTGGATAGTGTGCTGCTTTGCCATGCGCACAACCCAAGTCTGAGCGTGACCTTGACCACACTGGCAGAAACTTCAGTGCTATGATCTCGGTTGGTGTCTCTCTCTCCCTTCCCGCCTGTCTTGCTACTTCTCTGTCTCTACCTAAAAAAATTATAATCATAATAATAGTATCCCAATTACCATGGCAACAGTGGCATGGAACACAGCAAGTGAAATAATCTGCATTTGCAAACTCTTAAGGATCTTAATGTCTTACTGAAATAAGGTAGAGAGTGTTGGTCTGCTTCTAAATTCTGCTTCTAAGACCCCTTCTGTTGCATTGCTTGACATTGTAGTCCGTTTACATAATCATTATTTTCGTTGGTTTAATCCCCACTGGTTCAGGAGCTATTTTCCTTCTCCCCACCCCCCATCCTACGTACTTCCTCTTCCTGACACTTCCGCCTCAGGAGATATAAAAGACAGGGCTTTCTAATGAAGAGAGATTAGATTGTTGAACTGCATCCCCGCTCATCAATAAAGATGGAACTGTGTTCCCAGCTCAGCCATGAGTCCCTGGTCGTCTCTCACCCACCTGCGAAGCTAGCCCAGCAAGAGAGATGAGAAATGATCACAGCAAAGACAATTTAGACATGAGATTTTCCCATACTTACCACTCCGTATATCATCTAAAGGAAAAATTATCCAGCAAGGAATACTAAATGACACTCAGAAACTTCTTCCACCGTGACTGCTGAAGCTAGGTTCTGCAAAGCCACCATAACATGCTCTGACCCTTTACTTGTTCAGCACAGGCCCCACAGATATGAACAGCACACTTGTACAAGTTGTTCAGATAGGAAGCTGCTGTGTACTGGTTGTGGCGATGACTCTTGAGTGCCTCTTCTCCAAGCTCACTCACTAATCCTACAGACTAGCACCTTCCTGGGCAACAAAAATGGTGGGCAGAACCCTTCATGGTTGCTACAGCAGAAGTCAACAATTACTGATCAACAATCATTTCATTCTGGGTTGTAATATTTTTAATATTGCTTCTTTTATTTATTTATTCCTTTTTGTTGCCTTTGTTGTTTATTGTTGTAGTTATTGTTGTTATCATTGATGTTGTTGTTGTTGTTGGATAGGACAGAGAGAAATGGAGAGAGGAGGGGAAGACAGAGAGGGGAAGAGAAAGACAGACACCTGTAGACCTGCTTCACTGCTTGTAAAGTGACTCCCCTGCAGGTCAGGAGCCCGGGGCTTGAACCAGGATCCTTACGCCAGTCCTTGTGCTTTGTGCCACTTGCACTTAACCCGCTGCACTACCGCCTGACTCCCCTCTAATACTGCTTCTACACTGGAGAAGTTTTCCTTTTTGTGTGTGAGTAGTCGGTTATAAGATTGTAAAATTATGGTGTATAATCCCATGCCACATTCTCCACCAGAATTCTGTGAGTTCTGTGCCCCCATCTTCCCACCTCCCAAAGATACTAGAGTTCTCAAAAGCCTTAGAAATAGTTTGCTTGCTTCTTTTTTATTCTTTATTCTTCTTAAGTTCCTGTGTATCAGATCTCTTTATTCCACATATGAGTGAGACCACTTGGTAATTGTCTTTCATCGCTTAACATCTCTAAGCAGAATCATCTCCAGTTCCATCCATTTTGTCCCAAAGAACACAGTATCATCTTTTTTAATTGCAGAGAATTCCTTGGAATATATATGCCATTACTTTTTTTTTGCCTCCAGAGTTATGCTGGGGCTCAGTTCCAGCACTATGAATCCACTGCTCCTGGTGACTTTTTTTTTCTATTTTTTTTTTTTTTACATTTTATTTGATAAGACAGATTTTTCACACATGTGAAAATCTCATGTATAGATACACTATGGGTTCAAATTGACTCTAGTTGCATTAAAAGTCACAGGAATTCACTTTTAAATATTTAATTGGTGCTTTGAAAAGTTTTAATAATTTGGCTATGCATGTCTGAGGATTCAAGTTTAATCAAATGCTGCTCTGGCTTCTCTCTCATGTGAAGTTCTCTGCTTCATATGAAATAGATTATTTTCTTTATAATGACCCTGGGTCCATCCTCCCAGACAGATAAAGAATAGGGAAGCTATCAGGGGAGGGGATGGGATACGGAGTTCTGATGGTGGGAACTGTGTGGAGTTGCACCCCTCTTTTCTATGGTTTTTTCAATGTTTCCTTTTTATAAATAAAAAAAATTAAAAAGAAAGAAAGAGTAAAAGAGAGATACCTTCAGCAGTCCTTCACCATTTGTGAAGCTTCCCTCCACTCTAGGTGAAGACCAGGAGCTTGAACCCGAGGTTGTGGGCATGGTAAAGTGCTCAAGCCAATGTGCTACCACCAAGCCCTGAGAGTTTCTGGTTTATTAACCATGTCTTTGATCCATTTGAAGTTGACTATTGTGTATATGGTGATACAATAGTGATTTTATTTCATTCTTCGGATATTTTAACCAAATTTTCCCAGCATCACTTGTTAAAAAGAATCTCCTATGTCCATTTAAAGTTTTGGCTCCCTTGTCAAAAATCAGTTGCCTATAGGAGTGAGAAAGTTACTGTTTTTAAAAGAAGGGAAAATAGTTTTATTTATGAACTGATCAAGTACACTTTCCCCCTCTCTTCCTTTCTTTGCTAAGAACAAATACATCTTTAAACATAAAAAAAGAAAAGGTCCATTGTGTGAAGAACTGATATTATTTTAGAGAAAGAACTGATATTATTTTAGAGAAATGGATCCCTGTGCTAAAAAAAAAAAAAAAAAAAAAAAGGAAGGAAGGAAGGAAGGAAGGAAGGGATGAAGGAAGGGAGGAAAGAAAACCGTAGAGAAGCTATTTGTGGAAATTGCTTTCTCATTTAGACCAAATCCACAATCTTAAGGAAAAACATGCCGTTGTAATAACAGAATCTTCAGATACTTGAGTTGCATACCTTCTGGGCACCAACATCGTCTATAAAACTGGAGAACTTTGCAGTTGTGTAATGTTTGACCTTAGTGCAGCCCAGAAACAAAGCTCCAACTTCAAATAATAATAAATTATTTAAAGGCACCTGTTATTCTAAGGACACATCATGCAAAGGACTAAGGACTTACCGAGACTCTATAGGGAGGATTTAATTTAATTACTAATGTTATTACTACTAACTCATATCATCTAAAATTAATATCTAGTAAATAAAATAGATCACAAAGATTGGAGCTCTCTTCATATTTTTACAAGTGCCAAGCTATTTGATGTTGTAATTTACTTTGTCATAAAATAACAGTTATCTGAGGAAATACAGGGTTAGTAACAGAATATCTTAAAGAATCAAACATCCAATAATAGTAACAAATGACTGGTGAACATGTTTCTGAAAAGAGAAAATGCACATTTTAACAACAAAAAATAACATTTCTTACATTTCCAGGAGTGAAATGTCTCATGTTACAAAAAAGTTTTTGATCTCTAGCCTTTTACCAAGACTTATGAAACTTGAAACTTGTCTTTTTTTTTTTTTTGCTTGCTTTTAGATGGGGAATGTTCCCATTTGAGAACCAAAGTTGATTACACCTCTCCCACTAGAGTTGTGCAATGCCTTTAAATAGTTTTCCTAAAATCTGTTTTCCATTATTGTGAATTTCATAATACATTCCCAAATGAACCTTTGGATATTTTTATCCAAAGCACTGTTCTTAAGTATTGTGAACTTTCAGTTACTCAAAAAATTATGGAAAGTTATATGACAATATTAGTCTCCTTTATGTAACTTTAATTTTTTTAATTTATTTTTTATTTAAGGAAGGATAAATTAACAAAACCATAGGGTAGGAGGGGTACAACTGCACACAATTCCCACCACCCAATCTCCATATCCCATCCCCTCCCCTGATAGCTTTCCCATTCTCTATCCCTCTGGGAGCATGGACCCAGGGTCATTGTGGGGTGCAGAAGGTGGAAGGTCTGGCTTCTGTAATTGCTTCCCTGCTGAACATGGACGTTGACTGGTCGGTCCATTCTCCCAGTCAGCCTCTCTCTTTCCCTAGTAGGGTGGGTCTCTGGGGAAGCAGAGCTCCAGGACACATTGGTGGGGTCTTCAGTCCAGGGAAGCCTGGTCGGCATCCTGATGGCATCTGGAATCTGGTGGCTGAAAAGAGAGTTATCATATGAAGCCAAACAAATTGTTGAGCAATCATGGACCCAAAGGTTGGAATAGTGGAGAGGAAGTGTTAGGGGGGTACTCACTGCAAACTCTAGTGTACTGCTGCTTTCAGGTATATATTTTGCACAAGTTTATGGTTACCTGTGAACATATGCTCTCTCTCACAGAAACTGGTGTATATCTAGGTTTTGGGACTTTGTTAGAAAGTGAACCACCTGGGATGGAATTAGAGAATATTATGAAAGGAAGGTTTCAGCTGAGTAATGAAGCTGAAGGGTTGTCATTCCACATGTGAAGTCTCTGGACACAGTCTGAGCTGAAGCATGTTGAGGTGGCAATCATTGCATTGATTAGGTTGCGATCGGAAGATGCAATATTATTTGATAAGGATTGAGAGAGGCATGTGGGAAAGGGGGCCATATCCTAAGGTTCCAGGACTGGGGGAAATAAAGGCTCTATAGTGGAGATGTGAGGTTCCTGGTGTCTTAGGGTTCAAGAAGACAATGGATAGTTAATGTTATCACATTATTTGGTAATTGGGTTAACTTTGAAAAGTCCTTTTGTTAGGGTTTGCTGTATGATACCCAGTATGTTGTATGTAGCTGTACAATTGGTTGCTTCTGATCTACTTGGTCTAGGCTTTTGAGAGAGTCTGCATATCAAATACACAGCCTATATATTAAAGAGACTCAGAGTGTGTTTTAAAAACTTCAAGACATACAATTAATTTTCCACCTCTCATATTAATTAACTGGTGATTTATATGACTACACTTTACTAGGAGTGTACATAAACACCATTCCCACCACCAAAAAACTGTGTCCCATCCCACCCATGCACCCCCAACCCCCACCGGCCCAGGAAGCTGCATGTCTACCCCTCATCACAGGGTTTTTACTTTGGTGCCCTACTTTCAATTTAGTCAGATCCTGCTTTTAGTTTCCCTTTCAGATCTTCTTTATCAACTTCTGTTGATGAGTGGGATCATCCCATACTCATCTTTATCTTTCTGACTTAGCTCACTTAACATAATTCCTTCTAGCTCTGTCCAAGATGGGTCAGAGAAGGTGGGTTCATTGTTCTTGATAGCTGCATAATATTCCATTGTGTATATATACCGCAGCTTTCTCAGCCACTCATCTGTTTTTGGGCACCTGTGTTGCTGCCAGGTTTTAGCTATTGTGAATTGTGCTGCTATGAAGATAGGAGTACACACCTGTTTTTGGTTGGGTGTTATGGAGTCCTTGGGGTATAAGCCCAGCAGAGGAATTACTGGATCATATGGAAGGTCCATGTCTAGCCTTGTGAGAGTTTTCCAGACTGCTCTCCACAGAGGCTGGACCAATGCAAAAGGGTTCCTCTATCCCCATAACCTCTCCAGCATTTGTTGCTGCTGTCCTTTTTGATGTATGCCATTCTTACAGGAGTGAGGTAGTATCTTAGTGTTGTCTTAATTTGCATTTCTCTGACAATCAGTGACCTAGAGCAGTTTTTCATATGTTTGTTAGCCTTTTGGATCTCCTCAGAGGTGAATGTTTTGTTCATATCCTCTGCCCATTTTTGGATGGGGTCATTTGCTTTTTTGTTGCTGAGTTTGCTGAGCTCTTTATAGATTTTGTGATTAGTTTCTTGTCTGAAGTATGGTATGTGAAGATCTTCTCCCATTCTGTGAGGGGTCTCTTTGTTTAATAGTTTCTTTGGATGTGCAGAAGCTTTTCAATTTGATGTAGTCCCATTGTTTTGTTTCTGCTTTAGTCTTTATTGCAGTTGGGCTTATTTCATCAAAGATGTCCTTGAGGTGTAGGTGGGAAAGTGTTTTACCAATGTTTTCCTCTAAGTATTTCATTGTTTCTGGTCTAACATCCAGGTCTTTGATCCATTTGGAGTTGATTTTTGTTTCTGGTGAGATAAAGTGGTTCAATTTCATTCTTCTGCATGTTACAACCCAGTTTTCCCAGCACCATTTATAGAAGAATAAATATCATCAAAATGAATATTCTCCCCAGAGCCATATACAAATTTAATGCAATACCCATCAAAGTTCCACCAAACTTCTTTAAGAGAATAGAACAAACACTACAATCATTTATCTGGAACCTGAAAACACCTAGAATCACCAAAAACATCTTGAGGAAAAGAAACAGAAATGGAGGCATCACACTCCCAGATCTCAAACTATATTATAAAGCCATCATCATCAAAACAGCATGGTACTGAAACAAAAATAGGCACACAGACCAGTGGAACATAATTGAAAGCCCAGAAATAAATCCCCATACCTATGGACATCTAATCTTTGATAAGGGGGCCCAAAGCATTAAATGGTAACTTTAATTTTTTTTTAAGTATGAAATCAGGCATTTCACTGCTCATGTGGAAGGTTTCTTTAACCTGCTACACAGCATTTTTCTATTTGTAGAATCATCAATTATTAACAGTGAGAGAGCAGATCCATCACTAGTGGTGATTTCTGTATTTTGTAGGAAAAGGAAGTCACTTGTCAGTGACCTTGTAACTAGTCAAATAACCAAGACTGCAGCTCAGTTGTCTTGACTTCAAACCTAACATCTTTTCACCTCACCCTCTTGTTAATCCTTTTTTCCCCTTTAATCCTTCTTCCACAATATAACCACCTTTGCATTTCTAGCAGAATTTGTTTCCTTTTGCCTTTTTTGACTGACTCAGATGTTGGGATGAATAGTGATTGAGTTAGATTATTAGAGGAAGTTGTAAGAATATGTATCCCCTGAGAGAAAGTGGCTAGGGTATATGCTACATTTAGTGACAATGCTGTATACATCACAACATAGATAAGGACCAAGTACTCTGGGAGCATAAAGTGGAGGCAATGAAATCTTTCTGAAGAAATTAGAGAAGTCTAGAGTAATTATTAGTTTTTTTAATTTGTTTATAAAATAAAAATATCAACAAGACCATAGGATAAGAGGGGTACAATTCCACACTATTCCCACTACCAGAACTCTGTATCCTATCCTCTCCCCTGATAGCATCCCTATTCTTTATCCCTCTGGGAGTATGGACCCAGGGTCATTATGGGGTGCAGAAGGTGGAAGGCCTGGCTGTTGTTAAAATTCAGCAGCTCCAGCTGGCCGGGCTAGCTTCACGGGCAGGTAACAGAGACGACCAGAGATGTACGGCTGGGCAGGGAAGCTGTATTTCTTTATTCAGGATCAACGATTTATAAACTAAGACAAACTAATCACCAAACAGAACTCTCCTGCCTCCTTCCCCAGCAGCAGCGCCAAGAACTCTCTCTAACTCTCGAACTCTGGAACTCTGGAACCCTCTCAGGGTTCCTAGGGGCAGGGCCAAGCGGGCCCGTGAAACTAGCAGGACTGATCCAATTTTCTTGGTGGGGGAGAGCTAGAACAACCCAATGTAAAACATACAACACCTGGCTTCTGTAATTGCTTCCCACTGAACATGTGCATTGGCAGTTGTCTTTTTTTTTAATTTCTTTATTGAGGGATTAATGTTTTACATTCGACAGTAAATACAATAGTTTGTACATGCATAACATTTCCCAGTTTTCCATATAACAATACAATCCCCACTAGGTCCTCTGTCATCCTTTTTGGACCTGTACTCTTCTCACCCACCTCAGAGTCTTTTACTTTGGTGCAATACGCCAATTCCAGTTCAGGTTCTACTTTTTTTCTCTTATGATCTTGTTTTTCAACTTCTGCCTTAGAGTGAGATCCCATATTCATCCTTCTGTTTCTGACTTATTTCACTTAGCATGATTTCTTCAAGCTCCAGCCACGATGGGCTGAAAACGGTGAAGTCACCATTTTTAGTAGCTGAGTAGTATTCCACTGGCACCTGCAGACTAGAACAATGCAAAAGGAGAGCCTGAAGACAGTGCTTTTCAGTCACTGTCCTAAGGTATTCCAGAACACTTCTACAAGTGTGTGTTAAACTAGAGGTCAGTTCCTTAGCTGGGCGGTTTAATACAAGAAGATGAGCCTCATCTGTGAGCACGATAAACTGCCTCTCAATCTAGTCCAGATGTGCTGAATCTGTGGACTTGCACACTGAAGAGCTATTTCTCAAGTCATTGTGGTGTTGCTAGCCTCATAGACGTCAACCATGTTGGTTCTCGGAGCTGGATAATTAAGGGGCTCACTTGTGGGGTGCAGGCCTTCAATTCTGAAGTGCCTTGTGGATGATTCAGACACTTTGTTGCTCCAATCTGGAAGTTCTAATGTTTTGAGTGCCCTTAAAATTGGGGGTCACTGCATAGGGGATGAGTCTGTCACAAGACTGGCAATCTTCCCTACCCACTTTGGTGGGCTTTCATGATCAGTGCCCTGACTTGCATACTTTCCTCAGTCAGTCTTAATGTCTTATTTCAGAAAAAGTAGAATAATGTCTAGCCAGTTGGGAGGAGGTGAGGTCAGGATCGTACTGTGTGGCTGTACGGGCTGGGTATGAAAGAAACCCTTCCAGAATCTTCTAACGTTCTCCAGGTTCCTCAGAGGCTGCAAAAAATATCCAAACAAGCATGAGACAGATTAATAGAAGCAAAAATAAAATGCATTTGTAAATAACATGCACACCTCCTGTGTGTATTGGAAGGGCCCAGAAATTCTGAGTAACTGAATTAAATATATGTACTTTAAAAAAAGGTGGGTGGGTTGGATGGTGGTGCACCTGGTTGAGTGCACATGTTACAGTGAGGAAGGACCCAGGTTCAAGCCCCCAGTCCCCACCTGCAGGGGGAAAGCTTCATGAGTGGTGAAGCAGGGATGCAGGATGCAGGTGTCTCTCTGTCTCTCTCCCTCCCTATCACCCCCTTCCCTCTTGATTTCTGGCTGTCTCTATCCAATAAATAAAAACAGATAATTTAAAAAATATTTTAAAAAAATAAGTTGTGAGTAGCTCACTTTGTGGTCTTAGCATTATTAAGTAAACTTAACTAATGTGAAGACAGAGAAAGGAAACTGTAAGGTCAGTTAGGAAGGTTATCAAAAAGGGTAAATAATAAAAAAAAAGACATCTTTTTTGGTTCTATCTTCTACACTAATAAGAACTTTGGCCTTCAGTGTTACTTTCATAAAATAAACCATTTGTTAAAAACACATGAGGGGGCAGGTTTTTGTTACCTTATACTACCTTGAATTGGAACCTACTTATTTTTTTCTTTGATGTGTCTGTTTCCCATTCATTGGGTCATTTCCTTCAAGTTCCTCCTTTACATCTCATTCTCTGTTAAATGCTTTGGTGCTTGATGGCGAGTGTTTGTCTCTCTGCAGTTATTCTCCTTGAGAGAGGGTGCTGAAGAGAGGTGGAGCTGCAGAGCTGGAAGTTGCCTATGGTGTTACCGTATTTATCGAGAAGTGTGTGTGTTTGTGAGCCAAGGCTCACACATGCAACATTACTGTTTTGCTACAACTTTTTAATTCAGATAAAGAGACAGAAAGAAAGACACCAAGGCACCAGAGCTACTTCTGCTGCATGACTCCCCGCGTGATTCCAGAGCCCTAAGCTGAGCCACACGCGACACACTCATACCTCACCCTGTGAGCTGCACCTCACACCCAACATATGCTACAAGGTGTCCAGTGTGCTTGCTTCCTCCTAGCCCCTTACTGCACATTGCTAGTTTGAATTTCCTGCAAATAAATCCAGACAAATCCTGCTCTGTTCTCTTGTGACTGTGACAAACTGTAGAACATAAGGAACCACTGCAAACAGCAAGCTCCTCTTCAAAGATGTTGGCTTCAGGTCAGCAGAATAAGCAACTTGGGCAGAGCACTGCCTTGCCTGGTTCCAGTCTGGCCCCACCACTTTGAAGAGAGTTGTAATGCTGTCCTCTCTATCTATCTATCTACCTATCTATCTATCTATCTATCTCCCCTCTCCCTCCCTCCCTCCCTCTCTCTCTCACTCTTCTCCCTCTCTCTCTTCCTCCATCTCCCTCTCTCTCTCCCTCTCTCTCCCCTCTCTCTCTCTCTTCCTCCCTCCCTCTCCCTCCCCCTCTCTCTCTCCACCCCTCCCTCTCTCCTCTCTCTTTCTCTCTTCCTCCCTCCCTCTCTCCTCTCTCCTCTCTCTCTCTCTTTCTCTCTCTCCTTTCTCCTCTATCTCTCTCCTTTCTCCTCTATCTCTATCTCTCAAAACAAAAATAAACCCTTGGTTCCTACCCTTTCTTGAGCTACACAGTCATTTCTATGCAGCTGTTGTTTGGATTTTCCTCCTGGTCAGTCACAAAATGTCGCTCACTGTTGACTGTTATTGCTCACTGCTGACTGTTATTGCTCACTGCTGACTGGTATTGCTCACTGCTGACTGGTGTTGCTCACTGTTGACTGGTATTGCTCACTGCTGACTGGTGTTGCTCACTGCTGACTGGTGTTGCTCACTGCTGACTGGTATTGCTCACTGTTGACTGGTGTTGCTCACTGCTGACTGGTGTTGCTCACTGCTGACTGGTATTGCTCACTGCTGACTGGTATTGCTCACTGTTGACTGGTATTGCTCACTGCTGACTGGTGTTGCTCACTGCTGACTGGTGTTGCTCACTGTTGACTGGTATTGCTCACTACTGACTGGTATTGCTCACTGTTGACTGGTATTGCTCACTGCTGACTGGTGTTGCTCACTGCTGACTGGTGTTGCTCACTGTTGACTGGTATTGCTCACTACTGACTGGTATTGCTCACTGTTGACTGGTGTTGCTCACTGCTGACTGGTGTTGCTCACTGCTGACTGGTGTTGCTCACTGTTGACTGGTATTGCTCACTGCTGACTGGTATTGCTCACTGTTGACTGGTATTGCTCACTGCTGACTGGTATTGCTCACTGTTGACTGGTGTTGCTCACTGCTGACTGGTGTTGCTCACTGCTGACTTGTATTGCTCACTGTTGACTGGTGTTGCTCACTGCTGACTGGTGTTGCTCACTGCTGACTGGTATTGCTCACTGCTGACTGGTATTGCTCACTGTTGACTGGTATTGCTCACTGCTGACTGGTGTTGCTCACTGCTGACTGGTGTTGCTCACTGTTGACTGGTATTGCTCACTACTGACTGGTATTGCTCACTGTTGACTGGTGTTGCTCACTGCTGACTGGTGTTGCTCACTGCTGACTGGTGTTGCTCACTGTTGACTGGTATTGCTCACTGCTGACTGGTATTGCTCACTGTTGACTGGTATTGCTCACTGCTGACTGGTTTGCTCACTGCTGACTGGTATTGCTCACTGCTGACTGGTTTGCTCACTGCTGACTGGTATTGCTCACTGCTGACTGGTATTGCTCACTGCTGACTGGTGTTGCTCACTGCTGACTGGTATTGCTCACTGCTGACTGGTTTGCTCACTGTTGACTGGTGTTGCTCACTGCTGACTGGTGTTGCTCACTGCTGACTGGTGTTGCTCACTGATGACTGGTTTGCTCACTGTTGACTGTTATTGCTCACTGCTGACTGTTATTGCTCACTGATGACTGGTATTGCTCACTGATGACTGGTATTGCTCACTGCTGACTGGTATTGCTCACTGTTGACTGGTATTGCTCACTGCTGACTGGTGTTGCTCACTGATGACTGGTGTTGCTCACTGTTGACTGTTATTGCTCACTACTGACTGTTATTGCTCACTGATGACTGGTATTGCTCACTGATGACTGGTATTGCTCACTGATGACTGGTGTTGCTCACTGCTGACTGGTATTGCTCACTGCTGACTGGTATCGTTACTAAAGAATGTTCTCTTATGCCATCTGCACACAGCTTGCCCAGCAGGGACATACAAGCCGGAAGGCTCACCAGGAGGAGTCAGCACTTGCCTCCCGTGTCCTGATGTGAATCACACCTCTCCCCCCGGAAGCACATCCCCTGAAGACTGTGTCTGCAGAGAGGGGTACCGGGCTTCCAGCCAGAGCTGTGAAGGTAGGTCTCCCACTAACACACAGGAACTGGGAACCCCATAGCTGGTCTCTTCAGGGTGGGTAAGATGCTGGTGTCTCCTTTCGATTTAAAATGATATTTGCTCCTCTAACTAGCCAGGTTGGGAAAACATGTCCGCATTTATTATGTGAAGAAAGGATTTTTTCTTCATTTTTTACCAGAGCACTGCTCAGCTCTGGCTTATGGTGGTATGGGGGATGGAACCTGGGACTTTGGAGACTCAGGCTTGTGAGTTTGTTTGCATAACCACTATGATATCCACCCACTAGCCGGCTTTTATTGTATGCCACTTCTTAACATTTGTTACATCCTTAGATTTTGCTCCAGAAAAAAAAGGGTTTTGAGACCCCAGGACTAATGTGACTATGAAGCTAAGAAGATGTAGTGCTTCAAAAAGTTTGAAAATGAATCTACAAGAAAAATCCACAAGTTTGTAAAAATAAATAAGCAACAATAAACTAATTTTGATCCTAGTGATAGTTATATCAATTTAAAATCTCTTCAGAAATGTATGGTATCAATCATATTAATTTTTTAAAATATTTAATTAACCTCTCACATATAAACTGTGACTTTAGGACTTGTGGTAAACATACTGTTCTGACCTTATTTGTTATTTATTTCATGTCACCATAACTAAGAGGGAAAATAACTAACGGCATGTAAAGGTCAGGAACTAGCATATTTGGATCACGGAGACAACTCACACAGTAGAGGGTACACTTCACCTCACACAAGGCTCAGTCCTGAGCCTCCAGCCACCAAGTGGGTCCCCTGTAAGAGAGGAACAAGGAGGCTTCATGACAGTGAGGTGGTCTGTGCTGCTTCCTTCTCTGTCTCTTACCCTCTCCTTTCCTTCTCTGACTTTCACCCTCTATCTTTAAAAAAAGGGGAGGATTTATCATTATTTCCTTGAGAGAAAGTGTGTGTGTGTGGGGGGGATAAGTGTGAGAAAAAGGGGGGCAAGGTGGTAGCACAGCGGGTTAAGCACACATGGTGCAAAGCGCAAGGACCAGTGTAAGGATCCCGGTTCGAGCCCCCAGCTTCTCACCTGCAGGGGAGTCACTTCATAGGTGATGAAGTAGGTCTGCAAGTGTCTGTCTTTCTCTCCCCCTCTCTATCTTCCCCTCCTCTCTCCATTTCTCTCTGTCCTATCCAACAACGACGACAATAACAACAACAACAATAATAACCACAGCAATGATAAACAAGGGCAACAAAAGGGAAAAAAATGGCCTCCGGGAGCAGTGTATTCATAGTGCAGGCACCGAGCCCAGCTAGAACCCTGGGTGTGCAAAAAAAAAAAAAAAAGAGAGTGAGAAAGAGCCAGAGCATCACTCCAGCAAATAGGACAATAGGGATTGAACTTGGCCCTCCTGTTTGAAGATCCAATGCCTTACCTACTGTCCACCTCCCAAGATATTATCTTATATGTTTAAAAAAAGAGTCAGCCAGGAGCAGAGAAATGATGCAGAGAAGTCTAGGAGTATTTCTATCCACATAAATAGCAAAGTTAAGATATGTTGATGACTTAACAATATTTTGTCTTTTAAACAATTTTAGACATCTCTACTAAGAGTGATATCTAAGGGTTCTCCTTCCAAATATGCAGTAGGTTAGGAAGTCATGGCTAACTTAGCCGTACAAGGAAAACAACCTTTTAGACATCAGCAACAGTAAAGTGCGGTGAAGGGCCGGGCGGTGGCGCAGCTGCTTAAGTGCTCGCACTACAATGAACAAGGACCCGGGTTCAAGCCCCCAGTCCCCACCTGCAGGGGGAAAGCTTTGCGAGAGGGGAAGCAGGGCTACAGGCGTCTCTGTCTCTTGCCTTCTCTACCACCCCCTTCCCTTCACATTTCTCTCTGCTTCCATCCAAAAATAGATAAATAAGTAAAATATTTTGGGGAAAAAAAAGTGAAGGGGTAGGGCAGAGGCCTGCTAGACAGAGACTGACTTTCTCTTGGATTTTGTTCTCGTCACCGTTAGTTGTTCGCTGCCCGGCCCTGAAGCCTCCTGAACATGGCCACTTCATCCAGAACACCTGCAACAACCACTTCAACGCGGCCTGTGGGGTCCGCTGCGACCCGGGGTTCGACCTCGTGGGGAGTAGCATACTTCTGTGCCTGCCCAGCGGCCTGTGGTCCGGCTCAGAGAGCCTCTGCAGAGGTACGTGCACCACCGGCTCACACGGCCTGCCGGCAGGCTGCTGGATCCCCTTAACTTGATCTGAATGAGCTGGTCAGTCCTTTGTTTTTCTAGTTCATAGACCACGGGCCACAAGAAGGGGGTGGGGAGAATAACTGTAGGACGTGGAGGTCAGAACTACCAAGTTCAAGTGACCCCATTGTCATGAGATGTGTCCTTCGTGAACAAGTGCAGGAAGGGCAGTGTGGGGAGTCACTGAGCCGTCGCCTTAGACCTCAGATTTCAGGCAGCCAAGCCAGGAGTTTGTGAATTCAGACCTGGCGGCTCAGAAGCACTTGCGTTGCTCACGTGAAACGAGGATTTCAGGAAAGCCAAACAGTTTCTTCTGCAGAAGAGACAGCAGATGCAAGAAGTGAACGTAGTTGACAAGTAAGTCAGAAAAATCGGGGCCAAGCAGTGCTGCACCTGGCTAAGTATTTACATTATAGTGCACAAGGACCTGGGTTCAAGGCCCTGGTTCCCCCCCCCCACCTGCAGGGAGAAGGCTTCAGCAGTGGTGAAGCAGGGCTGCAGGTGCCTCTCTGTCTCTCTCCTCTAAGAAAAGTCAACTAGAGGAATTTCTGGTAATGAGAACTTCAAAGATAAAAGTATGATGATTGAAGTGGCATGGAAGCAGTCATAGAAATGCTCACATTAGGAATCCGAAGAGAGTGGCGTGAGGAGCTAAGAAATCAGGTAGCATAGCCCCAAGCTGAAGTCCGGAAACACACAGCACCAAAGCCCTGACGCGCAGTTTAGAATCACTTTCTGGGTGCCGAATATATATCTATATATATGAAACAGATCCGGGTCTGGAAATAGTCCTGGTGAAATTTCCTGGTGGCCTAAAAGAATAGGAAATTATATCTTTCGTTGAGAACAAAGTCATACTACCTACAAAGGAAGAAGAATCAGACCAGCTTGGTGTGGCGTGTCAGCTGCTCTAAATATTGGAAGGAAAGGATGTATTGCCAGGAGTCTGAAAAAAAAAAAAAAGAATCATAAACTCAGACAGCTACCACCTATGTGGGCGACATCGCCAAGCATCTCATTCTCAAGTGGTGGGAGGTAAAAACACACATCTCGTTACATCAGCCACGGAAAGCCTCTGATGTGTGCCCCATGGTCGGCGCTGACAGCTCAGCTCAGTCTGCCCCTGCTTCCAGATACCGCACAGCAGAGGAGAGGCATCTCCACTCACCGGCCTTCCAGCCTGTGGGCAAAGCAGACGGCTGAACCTCCGAGCTTCTCGGGCTCGGTGGCAAATAGTTGTTCCTAGAAGCCTCACGTGCGTGATGAGTTGGATTTCGGTGGTGGCTGTTGAGGTATCCCCTCTTCCATTTGCGATCCGAGTTATCTGAGTCATCTTCCCATTTTTTTAGTGAGTCTCGCTAAGGGTTTGTTAATTTGGTTTACTCTTTCTTAGAAACAGCGTCTAGCTTCGCCGATCTTTCGCATGGTTCTGATTTTCAATGCTGTTTATTTCTACCCTAACTAGTTACTTCAGTCCTCCTGGCTGTTCCCCTCCTTCTGAGTCTTTAAGGTGTGCAGTCGGCTTGCCGCGTGAGTTTCTTCCTGTTTCCTATCTGCTCCGTCAGCCATGAGACAGATCCCCAGTCTTCCCAGCTTTGCTGTCAGCAATGCTGAACATGTCACACTGTTATGGAGCCACGAGAAACAGCCAGGCTGCCGGGGAAGCTTAGCTTTGAAGCTGGCTGACACTCCGTTATCTGACCTTAGCCAAAGATAGTATGACTTTGAACCACCATGTGAGCACCCGCAGACCCGTGCTGCCTTTCGTCTTCCTGCCCCACTGCAGAATCAGAAGGACCAGTGCTGCTACTAAGCACATTATGGGAGAAGGACTGACTTTAAGAACCACACTGAGCATGACGCTGGAAGCCGCGGGCCCAGAAGCCCCAGCTCCAGTCTCTAAACCCCAGAAGCTCTGGAAGAGCGGCTGTATTCCATCTGCTCACCGACCTTAACCTTAGTTGTGTGGGGAATGGAAAACGATATATATTTGCTTATAATCGGGCATGAGGGATGGAAATCTGTTTAGGGCTGGGCATGTGGAAAGAGTAGTTTACAGGTCCTACTGGAACCTGCAGACAGGACACAAGAGCAGCCTGGACGTGAGTCCTGCATGGGACACACAGCACCATGGGGTCCCTCCAGCAAGCAGCCCAGTGCTTCTCTGTGGCTCTCCTGTCACATGACCACAATGCGTCTTGGGAAATAAATAAGCACAACTATTCAGCTGATTTTTCCTGAAGTCAACGAGGCATGAGTGACGGGCAGTGCAAAATGCAAAGCCAACATCAGGACTCAGAAAGCCGACTGGTGAGCTGTGGTGTTCACGGGATTAGCAGCCGTGATTCTCCTCATCTGTGCACTGTGCACACAGCACTCCACACACTCCCAGCCCAGCTGCCCCGCGCTGTGCACTGTGCACACAGCACTCCACACACTCCCAGCCCAGCTGCCCTCTCTGTACACTGCGCACACAGCACTCCACACACTCCCAGCCCAGCTGCCCTCTCTGTGCACTGTGCACACAGCACTCCACACACTCCCAGCCCAGCTGCCCTCTCTGTGCACTGTGCACACAGCACTCCACACACTCCCAGCCCAGCTGCCCTCTCTGTGCACTGTGCACACAGCACTCCACACACTCCCAGCCCAGCTGCCCTCTCTGTGCACTGTGCACACAGCACTCCACACACTCCCAGCCCAGCTGCCCTCTCTGTGCACTGTGCACACAGCACTCCACACACTCCCAGCCCAGCTGCCCTCTCTGTGCACTGTGCACACAGCACTCCACACACTCCCAGCCCAGCTGCCCTCTCTGTGCACTGCGCACACAGCACTCCACACACTCCCAGCCCAGCTGCCCTCTCTGTACACTGCGCACACAGCACTCCACACACTCCCAGCCCAGCTGCCCTCTCTGTGCACTGCGCACACAGCACTCCACACACTCCCAGCCCAGCTGCCCTCTCTGTGCACTGTGCACACAGCACTCCACACACTCCCAGCCCAGCTGCCCCGCGCTGTGCACTGTGCACACAGCACTCCACACACTCCCAGCCCAGCTGCCCTCTCTGTGCACTGTGCACACAGCACTCCACACACTCCCAGCTCAGCTGCCCTCTCTGTGCACTGTGCACACAGCACTCCACACACTCCCAGCCCAGCTGCCCTCTCTGTGCACTGTGCACACAGCACTCCACACACTCCCAGCCCAGCTGCCCTCTCTGTGCACTGTGCACACAGCACTCCACACACTCCCAGCCCAGCTGCCCTCTCTGTGCACTGTGCACACAGCACTCCACACACTCCCAGCTCAGCTGCCCTCTCTGTGCACTGCGCACACAGCACTCCACACACTCCCAGCCCAGCTGCCCTCTCTGTGCACTGCGCACACAGCACTCCACACACTCCCAGCCCAGCTGCCCTCTCTGTGCACTGTGCACACAGCACTCCACACACTCCCAGCCCAGCTGCCCTCTCTGTGCACTGTGCACACAGCACTCCACACACTCCCAGCCCAGCTGCCCTCTCTGTGCACTGTGCACACAGCACTCCACACACTCCCAGCCCAGCTGCCCTCTCTGTGCACTGTGCACACAGCACTCCACACACTCCCAGCCCAGCTGCCCCGCGTTGTGCACTGTGCACACAGCACTCCACACACTCCCAGCCCAGCTGCCCTCTCTGTGCACTGTGCACACAGCACTCCACACACTCCCAGCCCAGCTGCCCTCTCTGTGCACTGTGCACACAGCACTCCACACACTCCCAGCCCAGCTGCCCTCTCTGTGCACTGTGCACACAGCACTCCACACACTCCCAGCCCAGCTGCCCTCTCTGTGCACTGTGCACACAGCACTCCACACACTCCCAGCCCAGCTGCCCTCTCTGTGCACTGTGCACACAGCACTCCACACACTCCCAGCCCAGCTGCCCTCTCTGTGCACTGTGCACACAGCACTCCACACACTCCCAGCTCAGCTGCCCTCTCTGTGCACTGTGCACACAGCACTCCACACACTCCCAGCCCAGCTGCCCTCTCTGTGCACTGCGCACACAGCACTCCACACACTCCCAGCCCAGCTGCCCTCTCTGTGCACTGTGCACACAGCACTCCACACACTCCCAGCCCAGCTGCCCTCTCTGTACACTGCGCACACAGCACTCCACACACTCCCAGCCCAGCTGCCCTCTCTGTGCACTGTGCACACAGCACTCCACACACTCCCAGCCCAGCTGCCCTCTCTGTGCACTGTGCACACAGCACTCCACACACTCCCAGCCCAGCGGCCCCGCGCTGTGCACTGTGCACACAGCACTCCACACACTCCCAGCCCAGCTGCCCTCTCTGTGCACTGTGCACACAGCACTCCACACACTCCCAGCCCAGCTGCCCTCTCTGTGCACTGTGCACACAGCACTCCACACACTCCCAGCCCAGCTGCCCTCTCTGTGCAATGTGCACACAGCACTCCACACACTCCCAGCCCAGCTGCCCTCTCTGTGCACTGTGCACACAGCACTCCACACACTCCCAGCCCAGCTGCCCTCTCTGTGCACTGTGCACACAGCACTCCACACACTCCCAGCCCAGCTGCCCTCTCTGTGCACTGTGCACACAGCACTCCACACACTCCCAGCCCAGCTGCCCTCTCTGTGCACTGTGCACACAGCACTCCACACACTCCCAGCCCAGCTGCCCTCTCTGTGCACTGTGCACACAGCACTCCACACACTCCCAGCCCAGCTGCCCTCTCTGTGCACTGTGCACACAGCACTCCACACACTCCCAGCCCAGCTGCCCCGCGCTGTGCACTGTGCACACAGCACTCCACACACTCCCAGCCCAGCTGCCCTCTCTGTGCACTGTGCACACAGCACTCCACACACTCCCAGCCCAGCTGCCCTCTCTGTGCACTGTGCACACAGCACTCCACACACTCCCAGCCCAGCTGCCCTCTCTGTGCACTGTGCACACAGCACTCCACACACTCCCAGCCCAGCTGCCCTCTCTGTGCACTGTGCACACAGCACTCCACACACTCCCAGCCCAGCTGCCCTCTCTGTGCACTGTGCACACAGCACTCCACACACTCCCAGCTCAGCTGCCCTCTCTGTGCACTGTGCACACAGCACTCCACACACTCCCAGCCCAGCTGCCCTCTCTGTGCACTGTGCACACAGCACTCCACACACTCCCAGCCCAGCTGCCCTCTCTGTGCACTGCGCACACAGCACTCCACACACTCCCAGCCCAGCTGCCCTCTCTGTGCACTGTGCACACAGCACTCCACACACTCCCAGCCCAGCTGCCCTCTCTGTGCACTGTGCACACAGCACTCCACACACTCCCAGCCCAGCTGCCCTCTCTGTGCACTGTGCACACAGCACTCCACACACTCCCAGCCCAGCTGCCCTCTCTGTGCACTGTGCACACAGCACTCCACACACTCCCAGCCCAGCTGCCCTCTCTGTGCACTGTGCACACAGCACTCCACACACTCCCAGCCCAGCTGCCCTCTCTGTGCACTGTGCACACAGCACTCCACACACTCCCAGCTCAGCTGCCCTCTCTGTGCACTGTGCACACAGCACTCCACACACTCCCAGCCCAGCTGCCCTCTCTGTGCACTGTGCACACAGCACTCCACACACTCCCAGCCCAGCTGCCCTCTCTGTGCACTGTGCACACAGCACTCCACACACTCCCAGCCCAGCTGCCCTCTCTGTGCACTGTGCACACAGCACTCCACACACTCCCAGCCCAGCTGCCCTCTCTGTGCACTGTGCACACAGCACTCCACACACTCCCAGCCCAGCTGCCCTCTCTGTGCACTGTGCACACAGCACTCCACACACTCCCAGCTCAGCTGCCCTCTCTGTGCACTGTGCACACAGCACTCCACACACTCCCAGCCCAGCTGCCCTCTCTGTGCACTGTGCACACAGCACTCCACACACTCCCAGCCCAGCTGCCCTCTCTGTGCACTGCGCACACAGCACTCCACACACTCCCAGCCCAGCTGCCCTCTCTGTGCACTGTGCACACAGCACTCCACACACTCCCAGCCCAGCTGCCCTCTCTGTGCACTGTGCACACAGCACTCCACACACTCCCAGCCCAGCTGCCCTCTCTGTGCACTGTGCACACAGCACTCCACACACTCCCAGCCCAGCTGCCCTCTCTGTGCACTGTGCACACAGCACTCCACACACTCCCAGCCCAGCTGCCCTCTCTGTGCACTGTGCACACAGCACTCCACACACTCCCAGCCCAGCTGCCCTCTCTGTGCACTGTGCACACAGCACTCCACACACTCCCAGCTCAGCTGCCCTCTCTGTGCACTGTGCACACAGCACTCCACACACTCCCAGCCCAGCTGCCCTCTCTGTGCACTGTGCACACAGCACTCCACACACTCCCAGCCCAGCTGCCCTCTCTGTGCACTGTGCACACAGCACTCCACACACTCCCAGCCCAGCTGCCCTCTCTGTGCACTGTGCACACAGCACTCCACACACTCCCAGCCCAGCTGCCCTCTCTGTGCACTGTGCACACAGCACTCCACACACTCCCAGCCCAGCTGCCCTCTCTGTGCACTGTGCACACAGCACTCCACACACTCCCAGCCCAGCTGCCCTCTCTGTGCACTGTGCACACAGCACTCCACACACTCCCAGCCCAGCTGCCCTCTCTGTGCACTGTGCACACAGCACTCCACACACTCCCAGCCCAGCTGCCCCGCGCTGTGCACTGTGCACACAGCACTCCACACACTCCCAGCCCAGCTGCCCTCTCTGTGCACTGTGCACACAGCACTCCACACACTCCCAGCCCAGCTGCCCTCTCTGTGCACTGTGCACACAGCACTCCACACACTCCCAGCCCAGCTGCCCTCTCTGTGCACTGTGCACACAGCACTCCACACACTCCCAGCCCAGCTGCCCTCTCTGTGCACTGTGCACACAGCACTTCACACACTCCCAGCCCAGCTGCCCTCTCTGTGCACTGTGCACACAGCACTCCACACACTCCCAGCCCAGCTGCCCTCTCTGTGCACTGTGCACACAGCACTCCACACACTCCCAGCCCAGCTGCCCTCTCTGTGCACTGTGCACACAGCACTTCACACACTCCCAGCCCAGCTGCCCTCTCTGTGCACTGTGCACACAGCACTCCACACACTCCCAGCCCAGCTGCCCTCTCTGTGCACTGTGCACACAGCACTTCACACACTCCCAGCTCAGCTGCCCTCTCTGTGCACTGTGCACACAGCACTCCACACACTCCCAGCCCAGCTGCCCTCTCTGTGCAATGTGCACACAGCACTCCACACACTCCCAGCCCAGCTGCCCTCTCTGTGCACTGTGCACACAGCACTCCACACACTCCCAGCCCAGCTGCCCTCTCTGTGCACTGTGCACACAGCACTCCACACACTCCCAGCCCAGCTGCCCTCTCTGTGCACTGTGCACACAGCACTCCACACACTCCCAGCCCAGCTGCCCTCTCTGTGCACTGTGCACACAGCACTCCACACACTCCCAGCCCAGCTGCCCTCTCTGTGCACTGTGCACACAGCACTCCACACACTCCCAGCCCAGCTGCCCCGCGCTGTGCACTGTGCACACAGCACTCCACACACTCCCAGCCCAGCTGCCCTCTCTGTGCACTGTGCACACAGCACTCCACACACTCCCAGCCCAGCTGCCCTCTCTGTGCACTGTGCACACAGCACTCCACACACTCCCAGCTCAGCTGCCCTCTCTGTGCACTGTGCACACAGCACTCCACACACTCCCAGCCCAGCTGCCCTCTCTGTGCACTGTGCACACAGCACTCCACACACTCCCAGCCCAGCTGCCCTCTCTGTGCACTGCGCACACAGCACTCCACACACTCCCAGCCCAGCTGCCCCGCGCTGTGCACTGTGCACACAGCACTCCACACACTCCCAGCCCAGCTGCCCTCTCTGTGCACTGTGCACACAGCACTCCACACACTCCCAGCCCAGCTGCCCTCTCTGTGCACTGTGCACACAGCACTCCACACACTCCCAGCTCAGCTGCCCTCTCTGTGCACTGTGCACACAGCACTCCACACACTCCCAGCCCAGCTGCCCCGCGCTGTGCACTGTGCACACAGCACTCCACACACTCCCAGCCCAGCTGCCCTCTCTGTGCACTGTGCACACAGCACTCCACACACTCCCAGCCCAGCTGCCCTCTCTGTGCACTGTGCACACAGCACTCCACACACTCCCAGCCCAGATGCCCCGCGCTGTGCACTGTGCACACAGCACTCCACACACTCCCAGCCCAGCTGCCCTCTCTGTGCACTGTGCACACAGCACTCCACACACTCCCAGCCCAGCTGCCCTCTCTGTGCACTGTGCACACAGCACTCCACACACTCCCAGCCCAGCTGCCCTCTCTGTGCACTGTGCACACAGCACTCCACACACTCCCAGCCCAGCTGCCCTCTCTGTGCACTGTGCACACAGCACTCCACACACTCCCAGCCCAGCTGCCCTCTCTGTGCACTGTGCACACAGCACTCCACACACTCCCAGCCCAGCTGCCCCGCGCTGTGCACTGTGCACACAGCACTCCACACACTCCCAGCCCAGCTGCCCTCTCTGTGCACTGTGCACACAGCACTCCACACACTCCCAGCCCAGCTGCCCTCTCTGTGCACTGTGCACACAGCACTCCACACACTCCCAGCTCAGCTGCCCCTCTCTGTGCACTGTGCACACAGCACTCCACACACTCCCAGCCCAGCTGCCCTCTCTGTGCACTGTGCACACAGCACTCCACACACTCCCAGCCCAGCTGCCCTCTCTGTGCACTGTGCACACAGCACTCCACACACTCCCAGCCCAGCTGCCCTCTCTGTGCACTGTGCACACAGCACTCCACACACTCCCAGCTCAGCTGCCCTCTCTGTGCACTGTGCACACAGCACTCCACACACTCCCAGCCCAGCTGCCCTCTCTGTGCACTGTGCACACAGCACTCCACACACTCCCAGCCCAGCTGCCCTCTCTGTGCACTGTGCACACAGCACTCCACACACTCCCAGCCCAGCTGCCCTCTCTGTGCACTGTGCACACAGCACTCCACACACTCCCAGCCCAGCTGCCCTCTCTGTGCACTGTGCACACAGCACTCCACACACTCCCAGCCCAGCTGCCCCGCGCTGTGCACTGTGCACACAGCACTCCACACACTCCCAGCCCAGCTGCCCTCTCTGTGCACTGTGCACACAGCACTCCACACACTCCCAGCCCAGCTGCCCTCTCTGTGCACTGTGCACACAGCACTCCACACACTCCCAGCTCAGCTGCCCTCTCTGTGCACTGTGCACACAGCACTCCACACACTCCCAGCCCAGCTGCCCTCTCTGTGCACTGTGCACACAGCACTCCACACACTCCCAGCCCAGCTGCCCTCTCTGTGCACTGTGCACACAGCACTCCACACACTCCCAGCTCAGCTGCCCTCTCTGTGCACTGTGCACACAGCACTCCACACACTCCCAGCTCAGCTGCCCTCTCTGTGCACTGTGCACACAGCACTCCACACACTCCCAGCCCAGCTGCCCTCTCTGTGCACTGTGCACACAGCACTCCACCACACTCCCAGCCCAGCTGCCCTCTCTGTGCACTGTGCACACAGCACTCCACACACTCCCAGCCCAGCTGCCCTCTCTGTGCACTGTGCACACAGCACTCCACACACTCCCAGCCCAGCTGCCCTCTCTGTGCACTGTGCACACAGCACTCCACACACTCCCAGCCCAGCTGCCCTCTCTGTGCACTGTGCACACAGCACTCCACACACTCCCAGCCCAGCTGCCCTCTCTGTGCACTGTGCACACAGCACTCCACACACTCCCAGCCCAGCTGCCCTCTCTGTGCACTGTGCACACAGCACTCCACACACTCCCAGCCCAGCTGCCCTCTCTGTGCACTGTGCACACAGCACTCCACACACTCCCAGCCCAGCTGCCTCTCTGTGCACTGTGCACACAGCACTCCACACACTCCCAGCTCAGCTGCCCTCTCTGTGCACTGTGCACACAGCACTCCACACACTCCCAGCCCAGCTGCCCTCTCTGTGCACTGTGCACACAGCACTCCACACACTCCCAGCTCAGCTGCCCTCTCTGTGCACTGTGCACACAGCACTCCACACACTCCCAGCCCAGCTGCCCTCTCTGTGCACTGTGCACACAGCACTCCACACACTCCCAGCCCAGCTGCCCTCTCTGTGCACTGTGCACACAGCACTCCACACACTCCCAGCTCAGCTGCCCTCTCTGTGCACTGTGCACACAGCACTCCACACACTCCCAGCCCAGCTGCCCTCTCTGTGCACTGTGCACACAGCACTCCACACACTCCCAGCCCAGCTGCCCTCTCTGTGCACTGTGCACACAGCACTCCACACACTCCCAGCCCAGCTGCCCTCTCTGTGCACTGTGCACACAGCACTCCACACACTCCCAGCCCAGCTGCCCTCTCTGTGTAGTGTGTACTGCACTCCCGACACTCCCAGGTCAAAATCTGTCTTCGTGCTGCCAATTTTTTCTTTTTTTCTTTTTTTTTTTTTTTGCTGCCAATTTTTTCTAACCACGGGCAGCTCTTTTGCGGTTTTTTTGATGTTTACTGGTTAAATCCCAATACCACTGTTGATTAATATTTTTAGAGTATTCTCCTCGAATGAGGTTCAGCCAGGCAGTGGCAAGCAGGGCTAAGTACACATGGTATGAAGAGTAAGGATCCTCATTTTCTGGCCCCTAACCTCAAGGGGTGGAGGGGTATCTTCACAAGTGTTGATGCAGGTCTGCAGGTGTCTGTCTTTTTCTCATCCTCTCTGTATCCTCTTCTCTCAATTTTTCTCTGTGCTATCCAATAAAAAATTTTAAAAAGACATTTGAATAATAGCAAGAAGCCTATGTTTCACATCAGAATTAGCTGTTTTCCCCAAAGGCCCTCATAAGAGTGTGGACAGTGACAGGAAGTGTGCATCTGGGGGAAATGTATTTAGGCGTTCAAATCAGAGGCCACCCATCTCTCGTGTCTACTGTGTAGACCTCTCATAAGGGAGGCCACTCCTTTAAAGGGTCATGCTGACTTTTTGAAGACTAAGTATCTATGGATTATTTCAATGGATGTAAGTGAAAAGACATTCATTGCATTTCTCAGTTTATTCAAATATTTTTTAAGTTAAAAGCAATAAGCATGTTCAGAAACACTGACCCGAATGACCATGCTTGACGGGAGGTGGCAGGAGCGAGTGCGGCACCAAGCCTTCCCTGAGCAGCAATCAGAGCTGATGAACCTTGAGGCAGTGTGACCGCCTCCATGTAGGATGCACTTTCATGGACTCTCAGCGCCCTGGACACATGTCTGAGGCCCTTCTTGGCGAGGTCGGCAAGCTGGAACAATGTCAGTCATTTACTGCGTCTATGAGCTGTTGTTTATGATGATTTCCACATGTTTATGCATCTTGGTCACAGGAATTTGTCTTACTCCCTTTCGAATTCCTTCTGACACGTGGCCTTGCACTATGCATGACATGACAGATAAACTCAATAAAAGTCGAAACGGGAAGGGCAAAACATTCCTGTGTGTGTGAGGAACTCGTTCCGTACAGAACCTGCAAGCACGGGGTCTGAGCTCACTGAGCACAAAGATGGGAAAGCGAGTGTCCTGCTCATCTGCGGGCTAAGACCACTGCTTGACCACGTCTGCTTCTCAGACCCTAAGGAGGATTCGCTCCTAAACACATTCTCCATGCACCTGTCAGCTAGTTTAATTCCAGTGGATTCTTTCAGGAGATCTGGTATTAATAATACTGATACTTTTATATATTCCTTCAGGGTATATGATGTCAATAATTGAATATATGTATCAATATTTGGCACTAACTTCTCTTCCTGTTATTTTAGTTCAGCTTTTATCATAGATAAGTATATGATTTCTATGACAGTTTGATTAGATGCATATTAGAAGAAAGATTTTAAATTCCAAATTCTGTAGCCCAGAACACAGCATAATCCTTGAATTCCACAAGTTTTGCTCAATCCCTCACACCACAGTAAACCTGAGCAGTGCTCTAAAGAGATTGAGATAGAGAGAGAGAGAGAGAGAGAAAGAAAGAAATAGAGACATAAAGAGAGAAAGAGAGAGAAAGAAAGAAAGGAAGGAAGGAAGAAAGAAAGAAAGAAAGAAAGAGAGAGATAAAGAAAGAAAGAAAGAAAGAAAGAAAGAAAGAAAGAAAGAAAGAAAGAAAGAAAGAAAGAAAGAAGGAACTACAAAAAGGACTGCCAGGCTAGCTTCGCTGATGGGAGAGACACGCCCAGGGACTCGTGGCTGAGCTGGGAATGCAGTTCAATCTTTATTTACGAGCGAGCAGGGGATGCAGTTCAACAACCTAATCTTGTTGGTCTGCTTCTAAATTCTGCTTCTAAGACCCCTTCTGTTTCATTGGTTTAATCCCCGCTGCTTAACACTGTGTTCTATTTACACAGCCACTGTTAACTGAGCACCGTCCTGCCTCCAGGGCATTGGTTTAATCCTCACTGTTTTGCAAGCTTTTTCCTTCTCCCCACCCCCTATCCTACGTACATCCTCTTCCGACCTGACTCTTCCACCTCAGGATATGTAAGGACAGGATTGTGATTAGAGATAACTAGATTGCGCTGCGTTCCACATGAATAAAGACTGAACTGAGTACCACTCAGCCATGAGTCCCTGGTCGTCTCTCTCTCCCACCCAAAAAGCTAGCCCAGAATAATCTCTTCTAATCTTTCTTCATTCAAAAGCTCTGTCTTTTATGTCTCCTGAGGCAGAAGTGTCAGGAAGAGGAAGTACGTAGGATAGGGGGTGGGGAGAAGGAAAATAGGGCAGGAACCGGTGGGGACTAAACCAATGAAAACAGTGATTATGTAAATAGACCACAGCCTCAAGCAATGCAACAGAAGGGGCCTTAGAAGCAGAATTTAGAATCAGAGCAACAAAGGACAAGTTTAGGGAGGCCAGGCAGTGGCACACCTGGTTAAGACACACACTACAGTGCATAAGGACCTGGGTTCAATCCCCTGGTAGAAAACTCCACGAATGGTGAAGCAGGGCTGCAGGTGTCTCTCTATCTCTGGACATCCCCTCGCCCTCTTGATTTCTGACTCTCTCTCTAATACATAAATAAAAATAATATTTTTAAGCTTCTTCCTTTTCTTTGAAATGTAGCCTGAAGAATCACAGCAAAACTTCAGCCAGGGGCTACAAATGCCTCCCTTTTCTTGACCACCATCACCATTAAAGTCCGACCCCTCGGCAGGAGGGGTAGCTGCTTGGGCCATGTAGGGTGGTGGGGAGGGTGGGGGGAGGCTCTGAATTTTTCTGTACAAACTCAGAAAATACGGTGTGCTCTTCACTGTTGTCCATCTCAAGAAAGAAGCATTTTCTTGCTTCTAATGGCTAGCCATGGTTAAACTTCAATTTTTGAACTGTGTGCTTATTTGGTAAAATGTGCTCTGTTTCTATCTTGTTTTACACAGTAAGAACTTGCCCTCGACTCCGCCAGCCCAGACATGGACATCTCAGCTGCTCCACGGGGGAGATGTCCTACAAGACAGTGTGTCTGGTCAGCTGTGATGAAGGGTACAGGTTGGAAGGATGTGCCAAGCTTACCTGCCAAATAAACAGCCAGTGGGATGGTCTGGAGCCCCGGTGTGTGGGTGAGTCCCTGCCAGGCATGGCTGCCTTCGCTGTCTGTGCTCTCTCCTGCTTTCAGTGAAGACCCACAGCTGACAGCTGATCCTCATCAGCACGGGGACATTGCTACACGTGCACACACACGGAATACAGATGCTTAGGCAGACGCAGGTTTTTTTTTAAAGAGTTTACTTATTTATTAATGAGAAACATAGGAGGAGAGAGAAAGAACCAGACATCACTCTGGCACATGTGCTGCCGGGAATTGAACTCAGGACCTCATGCTTGAGAGTCCTATGCTTTACCCACTGCACCACCTTCCAGACCATCAGAACTTGATTTTATAAATCACTGGTCATATATATATATATATATATATATATATATATATATATATATATATATATATATATATATATATATATATTTTAGTTATTTATATAAAGAATGTGTTATTTATTTATATACAAAGAAATATTTTATTGGAGCTATTTTAAATGGACTTATTTCTAAAGCAAAAGCCTTGTAATTGCTTTACTTTTCAGTTTACCTAGTTGATAAAAAAAAAAGACAAAAGTGTGAACAAGTGAATCATAAGACTATGACTAAAATTCTGTTTCATCAGATTTTTCTGCCTTGCTCTTCACTAAGAGTTGTGACATCTCACTGCTTAAAATGTGTCTGTAGTGAAATAAATTTCATAATTTTTCCCATTTACTGTTTTTCATACACTGCAGACTTAGAAACCAAGGTGCCAATAGTAATAGTAATAATAATATGACATGATAATAGTTACCATTTCTGGTTAAAACCTCCAGGTTCATTTGCACTGTTGCAAAAGTCAGAATTCCATCTGTTATTGTACTTGAGTGGAATCACATTGAATCTGTATTCCACGATCTTTATCTGGTCATTCAGGACGGACACACAGAGTGTTCCCATCTCTTGGCTACTGGGAAAAAAGTGTGGCTATCAACATAGAAAACATTTATCTGTTCAAACTAGCCTTTTTTTGTGTTCTTTGGGTAAATGCTACAGGGTCACATGGTGGTTATATTTTAGTTTCTTTAGGAAATTTCATAATACTTTCCATAGAGTCTACATGCATTTACATTCTTCTTAAAATTTTCTAGTAGTGATTTAATAATGTTTAGCAAGATTGTAAGATACCAGGGGTATAATTACATACAGTTCCCACCAGAGAGGGGGAGAGAAAGACAGACACCTGCGGACTTGCTTCACTGCCTGTGAAGTGACTCCCCTGCAGGTGGGGAGTCGGGGGCTCGAGCCAGGATCCTTAGGCCGGTCCTTGTGCTTTGCGCCACGTGCGCTTAACCCACTGCGCCACCTCCCAGCCGCTGCTATTTTTGTTATATAGTTTCCTTCACCCTGTCCTCTAACTTACCACTTCAGCCTTTGACGTCTCTCTTTCTAAAGGTGTTGCTGTCCATCGCGTTCTTAGCTCAATAAATGTATTCTTTATCCCTGTTCCTTCTGTCCCGACTTCTTTCACACTTCTCTTAGTATTTTAAATATGGTTTTATTTTTTTCATTGCCATAAGCCTGCCCATTTCAGAGAGCAACTTTAGGAGGATGGATTTAAAATCTGTAGAAAGTTTATAAAGCTCTTTTGAGGTCAGACCTTCTTCAAGGATGGTCTTCATCCGTCACTATGGGGAATTTCTTCTGTTTCCTCCTCATGCTGGATGCTTCTTGAGAGCCCAAGCCGGGTGTCTGTTTTTGAGGGGCCTGGGAAGCGACTCAGCGTTTGCCATCACAAGCACTTGGCTATGCTTGTAGCATGATGTTGGCCCGGCCTGGCCTGGGTAGTGCCGAGAGCATGGAGGTTGTGAGTGTTGAGAAACAGAGTCAGGCAAGCGGTTGTGTTTTTGTAAAGGGAGTCAGTGGAACTTGCTACTTTGAGGAGTGCAGGTAACATTCTCGAATTTGTCTACAATAGAACGCCACTGCTCCACCTTTCAGAAGCCCAGAGGTGTCATTGTATCTCCTCCCAGCTGTGGCAAGCAGCCCGCCAAACCTGGACTCATCTGCCAGCTGAGCTGTCGCCAAGGATTTTTTTCAGCTGGAATCAAGGAAGTGAGGTGCACCACCTCTGGAAAATGGAGTGCCGAAATTCAGTCAGCTGTTTGTAAAGGTATGTCTTTTCTTGACCAGTGCACTGTGGCGTTATGTCTCTTTGCAACGTGTGCTGAAAACTTATGGCAAAGTGGATGTGTGATCCCTGTGTGAACGGTGAGGATGTCTGTTTCAAAAAGCAGACGTAGAAAAATCCAGAGGGAAGAGAAAAATAACATGAGAGGTAAGCAACCAAGTTTTCCACCAGAAATGAAAATCATTAAGGGCTTTCCAACACATATAAAAAACATGAAACCAAATGAGTTAAAGAATCCAAGTTATAAGCACTTTGAGTTGATCCCAGTTATAAGCAATCCAGTTATCCAGGTGATAAGCATTGTGATCTTACTAGCCTCAAGAGCAGACACGTATGAAAAAGGAGGGATTGAGAACAAGACAGCTTCTTAAAAAAAAATTTATTTATAAAAACGGAAATGCTGAAAAGACCATAGGATAAGAGGGGTGCAACTCACACAATTCCCACCACCAGAACTCCATGTCCCATCCCCTCCCCTGACAGCTTTCCCATTCTCTATCCCTCTGGGAGCATGGACCCAGGGTCACTGTGGGATGCAGAAGGTGGAAGGTCTGGCTTCTGTAATTGCTTCCCCGCTGAACATGGGCGTTGACAGGTGGATCCACACTCCCAGCCTGTCTCTCTCTTTCCCTAGTGGGGCAGGGCTCTGGGAAGCAGAGCTCCAGGACACATTGGTGGGGTTGTCCAGGGAAGTACAGTTGGCATAATGGTAGCATCCGGAACCTGGTGGCTGAAAAAGAGAGTTAACATACAAAGCCAAACAAATTGCTGATTAATAATGAACCTAAAGGCTCCAGCGGGGCTCCAGGACACATTGGTGGGGTCGTCTGTCCAGGAAAGCCTGGTCAGCATCTGGAACCTGGTGGCTGAAAAAAGAGTTAACATATAAATCCACAAAAATTGTTGACAAGACAGTTTTTAAAAGGAAGATATCATAAATATCATTAGGTCTAGGATAAAAAAAGGTAGAACAACATTGAGAAAAACATTAGTAATTTGAAGAGCCAAATGGAAAGTTCCTTCAGAACAGAGAGCTAATAAACAAAGAAAAATAGCCCATCTGATCAAACAAAGAGGTGGAGGTTAGGAGATACCAGTAACAAAGTCAGGAAATCTCAATTGTTCATTTAATAGGAAGTTCTAGAGAAAGAGAGTCTAGCCAGTGCTTTGCCTATTTTATTTATCCTTTCAAAGAAGCAGCTCTTGGTTTCATCAATCTTTGGATCATCTTTCTGGACTCTATTTCATTGATTTCTGCTCTGATTTGGACTATTTCCTGCCTCTGGCTGACTTTTGGGTCTCTTTTTGTGGCTCCTTTTCTGGTTGGCGCAGTTGTGATGTTAGGTAGCTTAGCCGAGACCTTTGCTGCCTGTTAATATGGGCCTGTGTTACTATGAACCTCCCTCTTAGGACAGCTTTGGCTACATCCACAGGGTTTGGCAGTTTATCTCTTCATTTTGGTTATTCTCCAAGTAACTTTTAAGTTCTCCCTTGATTTCTTCAGTGACTCAGTTGTTCTTCAAAAGTGTTTTGTTCAGTCTCTATAGTTTGGGTGTATTTCTTTGTTTCTTTTTGTAGTTGATTTCTAACCTCACTGCCTCATGGTCATAAAAGATACTTTTTATTGTTATTTCAATATAATTTCAATATTCACATATTTATTAAGGTTTTCTTTGTTTCCCAAAACGTGGTCAGTGCTTGAAAAATCTCCATGTGCTTTTGAAAAGAATGTATATTCTTGGGGGAGGGTGGTATTGAAAGGTTCTGAATATGTTTGTCAAGTTCATCTCATCTATGATTTCTGTTAAGGCCTCTATTTCCTTGTTGATTTTTGTCCTGATTCTATCTCTTGCTGTGAGTAGTCTGTTGAATTCTCTAACACCATGTTGCTATCAATGTTACCCTTATGGTCAGTAAGAACTTTAAAAAAATCCCTTCTAAAAAGCTAACAAACATATGAAAAACTGCTCTAGGTCACTGATTGTCAGAGAAATGCAAATTAAGACAACACTAAGATACCACCTCACTCCTGTAAGAATGGCATACATCAAAAAGGACAGCAGCAACAAATGCTGGAGAGGTTATGGGGACAGAGGAACCCTTTTACATTGCTGGTGGGAATGTAAATTGGTCCAGCCTCTGTGGAGAGCAGTCTGGAAAACTCTCAGAAGGTTAGACATGGACCTTCCATATGATCCAGTAATTCCTCTCCTGGGGTTATACCCCAAGGACTCCATAACACCCAACCAAAAAGAGGTGTGTACTCCTATGTTCATAGCAGCACAATTCATAATAGCTAAAACCTGGAAGCAACCCAGGTGCCCAACAACAGATGAGTTGCTGAGAAAGCTGTGGTATATATACACAATGGAATACTATACAGCTATCAAGAACAATGAACCCACCTTCTCTGACCCATCTTGGACAGAGCTAGAAGGAATTGTGTTAAGTGAGCTAAGTCAGAAAGATAAAGATGAGTATGGGATGATCCCACTCACCAACAGAAGTTGAGGAAGAATATCTGAAAGGGAAACTAAAAGCAGGACCTGACCAAATTGTAAGTAGGGCACCAAAGTAATAACCCTGAGGTGAGGGGTAGACATGCAGCTTCCTGGGCCAGTGGGGGGTGGGAGGGATGGGTCACAGTCTTTTGGTGGTGGGAATGGTGTTTATGTACACTCCTAGTAAAATGTTGTCATATAAATCACTAGTTAATTAATATGAGAGGGGGGAAAAATAATTGTATGTCTCGAAGTTTTTCAAAACACAAACTGAATCTTTTTAATATATAGGCTGTGTAATTGATATGCAGACTCTCTCAAAAGCCTAGACCAAGTAGATCAGAAGCAACCAATAGCACAGCTATATACAAGATGCTGGGTACTGTACAGAAAACCCTAACAAAAGGATTTTTCAAAGTTAACCCAATTACCAAATAATGTGATAACATTAACTATCGATTGTCTTTTTGAACCCTAAGACAGCAGGAACCTCACATCTCCACTATAGAGCCCCTACTTCCCCCAGTCCTGGAACCCTTGGATAGGGCCCACTTTCCCGTATGCCTCTCCCAATCCATACCAAATAATATTGCATCCGCCGATCACAACCTAACCAACACAACGATTGCCACCTCAACATGCTTCACCTCAGACTGTGTCCAGAGACTTCACGTGTGGAATGACAACCCTTCAGCTTCATTACTCGGGTGAGACCTTTCCTTTCATGGCATACTCTAGTTCCATCTCATGTGGTTCACTTTCTAACAAAGTCCCAAAACCTAGATATACACCAGTTTCTACGAGAGAGAGCATATGTTCACACGTATCCGTAAACTACTGCAAAATATATACCTGAAAGCAGCAGTACACTAGAGTTTGCAGTGAGTACCTCCCTAACACTTCCTCTCCACTATTCCAAGCTTTGGGTCCATGATTGCTCAACAACTTGTTTAGCTTCGTGTGTTAACTCTCTTTTCAGTCACCAGGTTCCAGATGTCATCAGGATGCCGGCCAGGCTTTCCTGTACTGAAGACCCCACCAATGTGTCCTGGAGCTCCGCTTCCCCAGAGACCCACCCTACTAGGGAGAGAGGCAGACTGGGAGTATGGACTGACCAGTCAACGTCCATGTTCAGCGGGGAAGCAATTACAGAAGCCAGACCTTCCACATTCTGCACCCACAATGACCCTGGGTCCATGCTGCCAGAGGGATAGAGAGTGGGAAAGCTGTCAGTGGAGGGGATGGGATATGGAGATTGGGTGGTGGGAATTGTGTGGAATTGTACCCCTCCTACCCTATGGTTTTGTTAATTAATTCTTTCTTAAATAAAAAATAAAATAATAATAAATAAATCCCTTTATTGGGATTAATGTTTTACAGTTGTCAGTGAACACAATAGCTGTTCCTGCTCTTTTGTTCGAATTATTGGTTTGGGTTCCTTGTTCTAGTCTGTCACCCAAAGCTTCCAATTCTCTTTCCTTTGTGTGTTTCCTAGGGACATAAAATAGATCAGTCTTGCCTTTGAATTCATGCAATCACTTTTGACTGGAGAATTTAAGCCATTCACATTTTGAGTGATTGCTAATAAATATGGTTTACTTATGACCATATTGATTTCTGTTTTGATGTTTTTACATGTTCTTATTGGCTCTTTTTCTGCTGGTTTCTATTTGATATTTAATGTGGATGGATTTTTATAATTTGTTGTCTACTGTGTATATGATCTCTATTTGTCATTGTGCTATACTTACAATAAAATTACAATTGTCTAACTTACAATAACTACAACAAACATTTTTTAGATTTTTATTTTTTATTAGTGATTTAATAATGATTGACAAGATTGTGGGATAAGAGGGGTACAATTCCATATAATTCAATTCTCACCATCAGAGTTCCATATCCCATTCCCTCCATTAGACATTTCCCTGTTGTTTATCCCTCTGAGAGTATAGACCAAAGATCTTTATGGGGAGCAGAAGGTGGGAGTTCTGGCTTCTGTAGTTGCTTCTCCACTGGACCTGGGTGTTGGCAGGTGGCTCTACACCCCCAGCCTGTCTCTGTCTCTCCCTAGTGGGGCAGGGCTCTGGGGAGGGGAGGCTCCAGGACACATGGGTGAGGGCGTCTGCCCAGGGAAGTCAGGATGGAGTCATGGTAGCACCTGCAACTTGGTGGCTGAAAGGCATTAAGATGTAAAGCAGAAAAAAAATGTTTAATAGTCAGGAAACTGAAGGTAAGAGTATAGCAGATGAGATTTGGGGGTCTTCATGAACAACAGATTTTAAAGTTGGCCCTAGGCCACCAAGATTCAGACTGTGTCCATCGATTTTGTTTTCTCCTTTACTGTTACTGGATTTCCCTGTTGTTTTTGTGTTCCTGGTCCTATTCTAGTACTGACAATTTTATTAAAAGTTTGAATTTTTTGCTTCTACTTTTCATATGGGATACCTCTTAGTAATTCATGCAAGGCAGGGTTGATAGTAGTGAATTCCTTCAGTTTCTGAATATTTGCAAAGATCTTTATTTTTTCCTCACCTTTGAAAGATAATTTAGTAGAATACAGTATTCATGGCTGGCAATTCTTATCTTTTACTGCCTTAAATATGCCATTCATGTACTCCCTCCTTGCCTCTAAGGTTTGTGATGAGAAATCTGATAGTTCAGCTTCTGGATGTGACTTGCTTCTTTTCCCTGGAAGCCTGCAGTATTTCTTCTTTGTCCTGGTTTTGGGCAGTTTTACTATGATGCGTTTTTGTTTGTGTCATTTTGAATTCAGGAATTTAGGTATGCATTCATCTTCCTGTATTTCTATGTTTTCAACATTGCTCATGTGTGGTAAATTTCCTGCTGTAATTTCTTTGAATATGTCCGCTGCTCCTCTATCCCTCTCTTCTTTCTCAGGGATGCCAATGCTGTCATACTGGCCTTTCTGATGGAGTCTGGTATTTCATGGGACAGTGGTTCATTTTTCTTAAATTTATCCTCTCCAACAGTTTTAAGTTCACAGCGTGGTGGTTGTGTCTTCTGACATTGATACTCTTTCCTCCACCTGATTTAGTCTCCTTCTAGTCCTCTTACCTCAGCCTAAATTACATTCAAAGTGTCCTTCACACCTTGCAACACTGAGCTTTTTTCTGAATTCTGTAGCTCTTTTTATATTTTTATTTATTTATTTATTTATTTATTTTAAAAGGAAGACATTAACAAAGCCATAGGATAGGAGGGGTACAACTCCACACAATTCTCACCACCAGAACTCCGTATTCCAACCCCTCCCCTGATAGCTTTCCTAATCTTTATCCCTCTGGGAGTATGGACCCAAGGTCATTGTGGGATGCAGAAGGTGGAAGGTCTGGCTTCTATAATTGTTTCCCCGCTGAACATGGACTTTGACTGGTCGATCCATGTTCCCAGTCTGACTCTCTCCCTAGTATTGTGAGTCTCTGGGGAAGCGGAGCTCCAGGACACATTGGTGGGGTCATCTGCCCAGGGAAATCTGGTCAGCATCATGCTGGCATCTAGAACCTGGTGGCTGAAAAGAGAGTTAACATACAAAGCCAAACAAATTGTTGAACAATTATGGACCTGAAGGCTGAAATAGTGCAGATGAAGTGTTGGGGGGTACTTACTGCAAACTATTGTGTACTTTTGCTTTCAGGTATATATTTTGCCCTAGTTTATGGATATGTGTGAACATATGCTCTATATCAGGGGACCTGGTCTATATCTAGGTTTTGGGACTTTGTTAGGAAGTGAACCACCTGGAATGGAATTAGAGAAGACTATGAAAGGAAAGGTCTCACCCGAGTAATGAAGCTGAAGGGTTGTCATTCCACACATGAAGTCTCTGGACACAGTCTGAAGTGAAGCATGCTGAGGTGGCACTCATTGCGTTATTAGATTGTGATCAGCAGATGCAATATTATTTGATATGGCTTGAGAGAAGCATGCCTGAAAGTGTGCCCCACCCTAAGGTTCCAGGACTGGGGGAAATATAGGCTCCATAGTGGAAATGTGAGGTTCCTGCTTTCATAGGGTTCAAGAAGACAATGGATAATTATTGTTATCATCACATTATTTGGTAATTGGGTTAACTTTGAAAAGTCCCTCTGTAAGTATTTGCTGTATAATACCCAACATCTTGTATATAGCTGTACCACTGGTTGCTTCTGTTCTCCCTGGTCTAGGCTTTTGAGAGAGTCAACATATCAAAGACTCAGACTATTTATTAAAAAGATTCAGTCTGTGCCTTAAAAAAATTGAGACATACAATCAATTTTCCCCTCTTATATTAATTAAATAGTGATTTATAAGACTACAAATTAATAGGAGTGTACATAAACACCATTCCCACCACCAAAAGACTGTGTCCCAGTCTTTTTATATGCTGCTGTATCTGGTTGGCCAAGATCTTGTTTAATATTTTGGCGACTATGTTCATCAGAGATATTGGTCTGTAGTTTTCCTTTTTTGCTATTTCCTTATCTTCTTTTGGTATCAGGGTGATGTTGGCTTCATAGAAGGTGGAAGGGAGTGTTCCTGTTTCTTTGGTCTTATGGAAAATCTTTAGAAGTATGGGTATTAACTCTTTCCTGAAGATTTTGTAGAATTCATTTGTGAAGCCATCTGGTCCAGGACTTTTATTGTTGGGGAGACTGAATTTTGTAGTTCTTTGGTAAAATTATCTCTGAGTTCTTGAATTTGTATCTGTATGCCAGGTTTAGTTTAACAGATTCATAATGAGTTTTCTAAACTCTGTCATTTTTTCCACATTTGTGTCTGTCTGGTCATACGGAGTTTCCATCCTTGTTGTCTGTGTATTTCTTATTTCCCACAGTTAGTGTAGCTTTTATTATTGTGCCAGTAGGAGGTGATGTGGCCAAGGTGTTTGATTTTCCTCTTTGTATATCTCAGTGGGGCAGAGGAGGTAGCATCCTGCATCACCATGCTGGTTTAGTATCTGTGGTGTCAATACAGGGTTCCTTTGCTGGAGTGCCAGCCTCTGGTGGGAGCAATAGCCTTGGAGGCTCCCTTTCTCTTGATTGCTGAGAAGAGGAAGCAGAATCATTTCCCTAGCTGGGTGCCAGTGCCTGTGTAGCCCACTTTCCTACCACCGGTCATATGCTCTGCTGGGAATTTTTCAGTTTGATGCCGGCTGTCACTGATTATGGCTTTTTGTGTTCCAAGACCCTCGCTCACCGCTTTTCCATCTACTGATCATGTGTCCACACTCATTTGTGTCTTACTGAGTTGCTGAAGAAATCCAGGTTGCATTTTGTTGAGTTTTCAGATGATTTTTCATTGCTTTTTCTAGTTTGTCAGAAGAGTGAAATGAGACCCTTTTTACTTCATAGCCATTCCTCTGCAAGTACAGGTTTTTCAACTAGAAGATATGAGACCAATCAACTGGGATATTGATTGATATTCAGCTGCAAGTCCCACAAACCTACTTTAATGTAATTTAAAATAAAGGTAGTCGTTATATTATATAACAAGAATTTGGCTCTCTAATGATTTATGTGTATGTGTTGCATTACCACGTCATATTTAGTCATGGTTTTAACCTGCAATTTTCCCTTTTTATGATAGTACTGTTTTAGTATTAAGAATTAATTCTGTCTAATAGCCTGGCTTTCTTTTCACTAGTCAATAAGCATTTGCTTTTCTGTTCATTTGTTTTTTTAAAAAAGAAATCTATGAAGTTCCTATATGTTAGGCACTATGTCACTCAGAGGAAGAAAGAAAGAAAGAAAGAAAAAAAGGTAGCCTGGCCTTCAAAAAAAATCGAATTCTATTGAGGAAGAAAATTTCCTTCCCAGCTGGTGTGTGAAGCTGTCTGGCTAGGAAGGAGAGAGGGCTGTGGGAAGTTGTGGAGTGACACCTAACATGGGCTGGGAGTGTCAGAGAGAATCGAGTCCACAGAGCTTGTGAGCATGTCCAGGTTTAGATTCAGGTCGTGTAAGGGAGGGAAAGGGGGTTATTTAGACAGTTGACAGAACATGACAAAGCTCCTTGGACTAAGCAGACCAACTTTCAGGAAACTGAGAGTTCTTAATGGGGGGAATGAGCTTTAGGAGGGAAAGTACAAGAGATGGACTAAGGACTCGGTGGGCAGCAGGTCTGCAGGCCTGGCCAAGAGAAAGCTTCCTGACGCTACCTGCCAGTCAGTCAGAGTCAGAATGGCAGAAATGGGCCACTAACTACTGCTATCTGTTTCCCTCCTTCCTGAATGACTTGGAGATGCATGTCAATATACTAATCAATTTGTCTGATTTCTGAGTCAGATGTAGAAGCCCCTCAAATCAGCTGTCCTAAGGACATAGAGGTCAAGACTCAGGAGCAGCAAGACTCTGCTAATGTCACCTGGCAAATTCCAACAGCTAAAGACAACTCTGGGGACAAGGTAAGGCTCATTTTCAAATGGGTTATAATTTTATTACAGATACGTGTGGTGTTGAAATTTAGCAGGATACGGATTATCTTATGATATGCAGGCTTATGAATGTGAACACTTCATCTGACATCAAAGTCTACCAAAATAAAATAGTAAGCCTTGAATTTTACTTAGAAATGTTAGTTAAGTATGTCTACATAAAAACTTGTCCACTCATGGAATTTTAGTTGCTTGACTAAACTTATTTGATTAAGAATTTTGGTCTTGGGGGTTGGGCAGTAGTAGCACAGCGGGTTGAGCGCTCATGGTGCAAAGCTCAAGGACCTGCATAAGGATCCCGGTTTGAGCCCCCAGCTTCCCACCTGCGGGGGGCTTCACAGGCGGTGAAGCAGGTCTGCAGGTGTCTGTCTCTCTCCCCCCTCTGTCTCTCCTCCTCTCTCCATTTCACTCTGTCCTATCCAACAACAACAACATCAATAACAACAACAATAAAACAACAAGGGCAACAAAAGGGAAAAAATAGCCTCCAGGAGCAATGGATTTATGGTGCAGGCACTGAGCCCCAGCAATAGCCCTGGAGAAAAAAAAACTTGTGGTCTTTTATCTGGCTTGAAAGATATTTTAATAAAAATATGAAATCAATCTTAATTGTTATTCATAATCATATCACTAAAGATGTGAGCACAAAATGATCTCATTGGTCAATCCAAAGACTAAAATTAACATCAGTATTTTTATTGTCCAGAACAAAATAATTTAATATATATATATTTATATACAGTACTTTCAATAGTAATCTATCAAAGACTAGAAAAGGAATTGATGGAGGAACTGATTTCTCTCTTAACATGCACTGCTTAGTAGTCAGCATATGGGAAGGGGCCTTAAACATTGTGTTGCCTTCATACTTGCATGTCTGTGTTAAGCCAGCAGAATATGGGAGAGTGGGAGGAATGACACGAAAATAATGTAAGTTTTCTGACAATTGTGCTGAGTACATTTACAATTGAGTAAAATAAAATTTTAAAAGATGAGCTTGAGTTAACTCTGCTTTTAGAAGATCAAGCGTGACTTCTAGGGCTAAGGGATGTGTGTGATACGTTTCAGGTGGTCCTTCATGAATGATTTCCGCTTTAAAAGTCATATGTAAACACAGAAGCATGCACTGTAAACACAATGTAAACACAAGCATGCATTATTTAAAAAAATTAGAAAGAATGAGTGAATTACAGAAATGACTCGGTGCTATATTTTTCTACTTACCAAAAAGAAGTGGTACTTAAAGTACATCATGGAAATTTAACACTGACACTATCAAACACCGAATTACTGAGCATGAGAATATAAGGTATTACCAGGCTTTGGGGAAAAAGATTTTGAATTAGTTAACAATTAAATATTAATGACTCTCAAGTTAACAATTCCATGCATAGAAATATCTTATAAGGAGATAATAAAGGCATTTTAAAATTTTATTTCTCCCCAACCTTCAAATTTTTACTGAAGTTATTATCATCTACTTTACAGACTATTATGGAGACATTTAAGAAACATTAAGTTCAAAGTATTATGTAATAGAAAGTTTTTTAAAAACTCTTTATTATCTTTCTTTATTAATTAGAGACAAACAGAAATTGAGAGGGAAAGGGTTGATAAAGAGGGAGACAGACAGAGAGATACCTACAGCCCTACTTCACCACTCACAAAGCTTTTCCCCCTGCAGGTGGGACCAGGGGCTTGAACCTGGGTCCTTGTGCATTGTAGCATGTGCACTCAACCACGTGTGCCACCACCCAGCCCCAGAAAAAAAAATTAAGGCACTAGGTTTGTAATCAAGGGACAAGATTCCCTCTATAGACATTCACACTATAGGCTGTGAAGGCGATAGCTAGTCTGGGAGGGAACACACCAAAACACTACCTATGCCTTTACCCTGCTTTACCTGCTTCCTTTAACATGTAAGATATTGCCATTTTAGCTTCACAAATATGTGGGTTAAGACAGGATCAGTGTACTACTGGTGTCAGCTTTTATTCTCAAGACATTTGTCTGTCCCCGAAAGGTGCTCCTTCACGTCCACCCAGCGTTCACCCCACCCTACCTCTTCCCGATTGGAGACGTCGCCATCACGTACACAGCAGTGGATCAGTCTGGCAACCAGGCCAGCTGCACGTTCCACATCAAGGTCCTTGGTAAGGGTCCAGACACTCGGGTGGGCCTGTAAAAACCAGTCAGTGCCCAGGTAGCACTTCTTTACCCTCAATCACTCTCTTTCCACTGGTCCTTCCCACTAAAAATGAAACCCACTCAAGCCAACCTCTCCTTAAAACCTATATATCTTTTTATTTTTAAATGTGTATTTTTTGTTTTTTCATTTTTTATAATTTCAATTTATAAAATGGAAACACTGACAAGACCATAGGATAAGAGGGGTGCAACTCCACACAGTTCCCACCACCAGAACTCCGTATCCCATCCCCTCCCCTGACAGCTTTCCTATTCTTTATCCCTCTGGGAGCATGGACCCAGGGTCATTGTGGGGAGCAGAAGGTGGAAGGTCTGGCTTCCGTCATTGCTTCCCCGCTGAACATGGGTGTTGACAGGTGGATCCACACTCCCAGCCTGTCTCTCTCTTTCCCTAGTGGGGCAGGGCTCTGGGGAAGCGGAGCTCCAGGACACATGGGTGGGGTCGTCTGCCCAGGGAAGACAGGTTGGCATCATGGCAGCATCTGGAACCTGGTGGCTTAAAAATAGTTAAGATATAAAGCAGAACAAATTGTTGACTAATCATGAACCTAAAGGCAAGAATATTGCAGGTGAGATTTGGGGTCTCAGTTTTGGAAAAAGCTAGTGGATTTACTTTAGGTATATTAACACAAACATGCACAATAGTTTGCAGTGAGTCAATAAAGGCAGAAAGCAAGTAGAAAGACCTAAAAGGACACCTTAAAGTACCTCATCAAACAGTTTCTACTTAGACCTAGACACCTCCTAACCCACCTCATATTACATGTCCTTCAGTCACTGCCAAGCTGACCTTGTCAGACAGGGTAAGGACGACAAAAGCTGGATAAGGGCAAGAGACCGGCACACTTCAGTGATGACTCTTAGTCTCTGCCAGGCCACCCCAGCACCTGGGCCCTAGTCAGGGAGCCCTGAGATCCCCACACAGACATGATGGGCCTAGAGCTCTCACAGACCCTCTCTCCACGGTCACTGCTCATGTCCATCAGGAACAACACAATGGACCCCTCTGTGGGCCCCATAGGACCCTGCCCTCAGTGTGGATCAACAAGGGTGGGGAATGTTCCATCCTCTGAAGGGAGGTCGGACAACATACTCTGCCTACCACCCGAGGAAGACGGGTCCTGAAATGAGTGCAGCCTGGAGTGTTCCCAGCCGTGACCACAGACTGTGAGCTCAGACCTGCAGGGATGCAGAGGTCACACAGGCTCCTGTGTTGAATATGGGCCCCAGATCACATTTATGGGGTTTACAGTTAACAATATTTATAAGATTTCCCCATATTTGGGAGCTACTCTCTTCCCTGATCCAGCTTTCTAGTCCTTTTTCCAACTATGACGCCATCTCCCCAGACAGCACCTTTAGCCCACCTGCATGTTAGCTGTCAGGCTCAGGCAAAGTAAGGTCATGGTCCCCTTGGAATAGACCTGTCCCCTTGGAATAGACCTACTAGCTTTTTCCAAAACAGAGACCCCAAATCTTTAAACAGATTTTGATTAGTGTCTTACAAAATTACAATATAATAGATATTTAGTTCCACACTATTCCTACCACCAGAGTTATATGTCTTTATCTCCCTCCTGGAGAAACTACCACAACTCTCCCAACGTCACAGGTATGGGTTGACTATCTGTCTACATAGCGATAGATAGATAGATAGACAGACAGACAGATAGACAGATATAGATAGATACAGATGTATGTATAACTAGCATCTATTTATTTTTTCTATTTTTATTCACTTCTATAACCTTGCCTTACTTCTGTCCTTTCTTTTTTTCACCAGAGCACTGCTCAGCTCTGATTTATGGTGGTGTGGGGGATTGAACCTGCGACTTTGGAGCCTCAGGCCTGGGAGTCTCTTTGCCTAACCGTTATGCTATCTACCCTTGCCCCCGTTATCCTTTTTTTTTTTTTAATTAAGGAGATTAATGGTTTACAGCAAATAATTGCTGGTACATATGTAAAATTTCTTTTTTCTTTAAAAACATTCTACCCCCCAACCCCCCCCCCCCTTTTAGGTCCTTCTCTGCCATCAGGTACCAGGATCTGAAAGCCCCCCCAGCCAAGTCCTTTACTTGGTGCAATACATCAACTCCTGTCTAAGTCATGCTGAGAGTTTCCCCTTCTGTTCTTATTTTTCCACTTCTGTCTGTGAGGTTACTCCTCTGTAAAGTGAGAAAACAAAAATCTCTCTCAGGGCTCAAAGGCATTCCATGTGTGTTTAAGATGATTTCAAATGTGTGAAGCCAGGGACCGGTCTAGACTTGCCTCCCGTGTACCTGTGCGTTCCTCACCTCAGCCTCCAGCGCTGCACCTCTGCCTGTCGGTCTGTGCTCTGACGTCCTGCTTCCCCAGCAAGGCTCAGCGTATCTGCCAAGGACAGTCACCAATCAAGTCTTTACACCTCAGGCAGGCGGAGGGTTGAGGGAGTGACCCTTTGAGCCATTTTTACTTCTGGGATCAGCACTGTGGTCCCAGTTCACTAAATGCCACCCCAGCCGAGCCGCCTTTCTCACTGCTGTGTTCATAGTGACTTCAGGACTCTGGCGTTTCCTCACTGTCAGGCCAGTAGGATTCAGCTACCCTGATGGCGAGACCAGGGGACCTGCCCCCATCAAGGAAGCCCAGGCGTCAGCACTGTGACTAACAGGGTCAAGGCTCTCGACACACACAAGCAGACATAAGCAGTCTCTTGCAGACCCTTTCTATTTGGAAAGTATTTATTTGTTTGTTTATTTATTTTACCAAAGCACTGCTGAGTTCTGGCTTGTTGTGCTGCTGCTGGAGATTGAACCTGGGACCTCAAAGGCTCGGTCAGGGAGGGTCTTTTTCTCCTTTTTTTTTTTTAATTTTTATTTGTTAAAAGGAAACACTGACAAGACCATAGGATAAGATTGGTACAACTCCACACAGTTCCCATCACCAGAACTCCACATCCCATACCCTCCCCTGATATCTTTCCTATTCTTTATCCCTCTGGGAGCATGGACCCAGAGTCATTGTGGGATGCAGAAGGTGGAAGGTCTGGCTTCTGTAATTGCTTCCCCGCTGAACATGGGTGTTGACAGGTGGATCCACACTCCCAGCCTGTCTCTCTCTTTCCCTAGTGGGGCAGGGCTCTGGGGAAGCAGAGCTCCAGGACACATTGGTGGGGTTGTCTGTCCAGGGAAGTACAGTTGGCATAATGGTAGGATCTGGAACCTGGTGGCTGAAAAAGAGAGTTAACATACAAAGCCAAACAAATTGCTGATTAATAATGAACCTAAAGGCTGGAACACTGCAGATAAAGATTTGGGGTCTCCATTTTGGAAATATCCACTAGGTCTATTTTAGATACATTCCAAAGGGACCGTGACTATACTAGTTTTTTCCTGAGCCTGACATCTAATATGCAGAAGGATCCAAGTTATTGTCTGGGAAGATGATGTCATGGCTGGAAAGGGGGATATAAAGCTGGATCAGGGAAGAGAGTAGCTCCCAAATATGGGAAAGATGTATAAATATTATTGACTGTAAACCCCATCAATATGCTCTGGGGCCCATATTTGGCACAGGGGCCTCTGTGTGCTCTGCATCCCTGTAGGTCTGAGCTCACATTTTGTGGTCATGAGCAGGATTGTTCCAAGCTGCCCTAATTTCAGGACCCATCTTCCCCAGGTGATAGAGTATGTTGTCCAGCCTCCCTTCAGAGAATGGAACATTTTCTAATAAATGAAGCAAGCAAGTAGAAAGACCTTAAAAGACCCCATAAAGTACCTAATGAAATAGTTTCTACCTTCCTCACCTACCTCCTATTTTACTTCCGTCACTCACTCTAAAGATAACCTTATCAAAGCAAGGACTGCAAAAGTGGAGTGAGGGCAGGAGACTGGCATACTATAACGATGACTCTTTAGTCACTGTCAGGCCGCCCCATCAGCTGGGGCCCTATCAGGGAGTCCTGAGATTCCCACACAGACATGATGGGCCTAGACCTCTAACAGACCCCTCTCCCCACTGTGACCACTCATCTCCATCTGGTACAGCACAATGGACCCCTTGAGGGGGGGATAGGCTTTGTCCTCAATGTGGAGGGAGAATTTTGCAGAACCATATCACTGTCTCTCCAGCCATCAACCCTTCTGTTGTGTTTGACCCTCAACTCTACTGCCCTACAGATGTGGAGGCACCCTCAGTGGACTGGTGCCGGTCTCCACCTCCAGTCCAGGTCTCCGAGAAGGAGTATGCAGCCAGCTGGGAGGAGCCACAGTTCTCAGACAACTCAGGTAAGAGCAGGTCTGAGTCAGCATGGGGTAGGGCTCAGTCTCTCATCCCAGCTCAGGTCAGACAAGCAGGTCTGAGTCAGCATGGGGCAGGGCTCAGTCTCTCATCCCAGCTCAGGTCAGACAAGCAGGTCTGAGTCAGCATGGGGCAGGGCTCAGTCTCTCATCCCAGCTCAGGTCAGACAAGCAGGTCTGAGTCAGCATGGGGCAGGGCTCAGTCTCTGTCATCTCAGCTCAGGTCAGACAAGCAGGTCTGAGTCAGCATGGGGCAGGGCTCAGTCTCTCATCCCAGCTCAGGTCAGACAAGCAGGTCTGAGTCAGCATGGGGCAGGGCTCAGTCTCTCATCCCAGCTCAGGTCAGACAAGCAGGTCTGAGTCAGCATGGGGCAGGGCTCAGTCTCTCTTTACCTTTTTGAGAGTATGAAGGAGAGACTAAAATCAAATACTCTTGAACTGTGTTTTATCACTGTGTTAGTCAAAATGATTTATAACTAAGCTGCTCATGTAATATTTAACAATTTTATTTCTCCATGGAATTCTGTGGTATTTCTCTGTATTGGGCATTTACTTTGTGTTTGATTTTTTAAAATAATTTCTTTATTGGGGGATTTACAGTCAACAGTAATTTACACTGGTTTGTACATGTGTAATATTTCCCAGTTTTCCACATAGCAATTCAACCCCCACTAGGTCTTCCTCTGCCATCATGTTCTGTTTTATTTAAATATGTATGTATATTATTTATTTATTATTGGATAAAGACAGAGAGAAATTGAGAAGGGAGTCGGAGATAGAGAGGGAGAGAGACAGAGAGAGACACCTGCAGCCCTGCTCCACCACTCATGAGTCTTTTCCCTTGCTGGTGGGGACCAGGGGCTTGAACCTGCATCCTCTCCAGGCGCACCACCACCTGGCCTGGCCCCTCACTTGGAAGTTTTTTGTTCGTTTGTTTTTTTGTTTCTTTATAAATATATTGAGTCTCAAGACTTGTCTTAAAAGTATGAACTAAGCATTTTACTAGTATTTATATATCGTATTCACACATTTGGACAGAGATAAAAAAAAAAAAAACCTTAAAAGTCCATAGGAAAGCAGAACAATACGTAAATTCAGTTTTGTTTCACTTTTAGGGCTTTAAATCCAATTCATATAGATTAAATATGTCTCTTAATTAGATTGCTAGTTTTCAGGTGGGCTTGGTCCAGTCAGGTAAAAATCATTTATTTCACAAGAATAAAATTTAGTAAAGCGTTTGGACCTTGTGTGCTGCCAGAGTGGAGAGACTTCATTTTCTCCTGGCAGTGGCCCACTCAGTGTGAAGAGCATGCCGCCCCGCTGTCTGGTGAACACAGGAAGTGGGAATCAGAACCAGAGTGACTGCAGCTCAGTGACCCCAAGGACTTCTCTCCCCTCCCTAGGAGCCCTGCTGGCAGTCACCAGGAGTCACACACCAGGGGACCTTTTCCCACACGGGGAGACGGTGGTGAGCTACACGGCCACTGACCCCTCGGGAAACAACAGGACCTGTGACATCCACATCCTCATAAGAGGTATATTTTCACAAACCTCCCTGGATCTAAACACTGGGTCAGTGTTGCGCTCTGCTTGTGGGCGCCTCTGACGGAAACAGGTTTTAGATTTTCTCTGGAATGACAGCAGCGTTTGTTCCTGGTCTTCCTCCAGAACTCTCGGGTGTTTCTGTTTCTGGGGAGGGGACTGAGGTCTGGGATCTTGAAGAAGAATCACATATCACACACACACACACACACACACACGCACGCACCACATCAAAGACGCCACCATCACATCGGAATGTCTTTCTCTTAAAAGGGGACAGCTCTATAGGGTGGCCTGTGCCCTGTGCCCTGTGCCCTGTGCCCTGTGCCCTGTGCCCTGTGGCCTGTGCCCTGTGCCCTGTGGCCTGTGCCCTGTGCCCTGTGCCCTGTGCCCTGTGCCCTGTGGCCTGTGCCCTGTGCCCTGTGGCCTGTGCCCTGTGGCCTGTGCCCTGTGCCCTGTGGCCTGTGCCCTGTGGCCTGTGGCCTGTGGCCTGTGGCCTGTGCCCTGTGGCCTGTGGCCTGTGGCCTGTGGCCTGTGCCCTGTGCCCTGTGGCCTGTGCCCTGTGGCCTGTGGCCTGTGCCCTGTGCCCTGTGGCCTGTGCCCTGTGCCCTGTGCCCTGTGGCCTGTGGCCTGTGCCCTGTGCCCTGTGCCCTGTGGCCTGTGGCCTGTGGCCTGTGCCCTGAGAGAAGGTGGAAGAGGAGACTTTTGAAGTTAGGAAACTGACAGATTGACTTGAGTTTCCAGCTGTCATTACTCTCCCTTATGGGAAATTGTGTACTTTCTTCCAGGGTAGTCTTTCATGAACATTTTATGAAGAATTTTTCTAAAATTAAAACGTCTTCTTATAATCTTATGTGGAATGCTTGAGGAGACAGATTCGGAGAATTTATTGGTTATATAAACTTATTAAGTTTATATTTTTACTAGGCCAAAAATAACAATCCCAAATCAGAAATATTTTTTCATAAAACATACACACTCTCTAGTATCACATATGCTAAGCAACCTTACATTTTATTACTGACTTAACATTGCTTAGCAAAACCATGTGATGACAGGTACCTCACCGCTCCTGTCACCAGCAGAGCTCCGTGTCCCACCCTCCACTGGAAACTGCAATGGTTCTCCCGAGGCCACAGATATGGGTTGACTATTATTTCTGTAACTACCAATATTTGCCTATCTTTTCTATGAAATATATATAATATATAAATATATATTTAATATATATTATATCTAATTTAATATATACAATTTAATATATAAAAATATATATTTGCCTATCTTTTCTATGGTCCTGCCTACTCTTCCTTTCAAAGTCACAGCTACACTGATGACTACATCCAAATGCCGCTGCTGTTTCCCCTCTCTCTCTCTCTCTCTGGGTCCCGATGGAATTTGGGTTCAGAGCCCTCTGGTCATATTCCCTGACATTTCTCCCCTTCTGGGAGTCTGGACCAAAATTCTCTGTGGGACGCAGAAGGTGGGAGTTCTGGCTTCTCTAACTGGTTCTCTGCTGAACATGAACATTAGCAGATCAACTCATCATAGGTAAAGCTTTTAGAATCTGCCTGTCTAGGAGTTAAAAGCAGATATTACTGCAGCCCCAAAATAAGAATTCATGGCAAAAACTGCTTAGGAATTGTAGGCAGGAGTTCTTTTCAAAATTCAGTACAGACTCCTGGAATTTCATGTCTGCTTCTCGTGTGACTGTGCAGTGAACAGTGCAACCTCCTTTGCAGGTTCTCCCTGTGAAGCTCCATTCACGCCTGCAAATGGAGATCTCGTGTGCACTCAGGACAGCATTGGAGTGAACTGTACGTTCAGCTGCCAGGAGGGCTACGATCTCCCCGAAGGGTCCACGGAGAACTATCACTGTGCCTATGAAGATGGCGTCTGGAAGCCACCATACTCCACCGAGTGGCCTGACTGTGCTTGTAAGAATTCTTCTCTGAGTTCCTTCGGTGCATCTTCAGATTTGTGTATGTGGGGCTCTTCCCAAGCATTAGAGGGAATTCTTCCCACAGGTATGAGGCTGGTGCGTGGAAAGGTGCCATGAGGTTAAGGTGTTTGTGGGTGAGAGAATGCTTGTTCCTTGATTTAAACTATCAACGTACCGGTCTTCTCATAGGTTCTGTGGTGACGTGACGGAGTTCCATAGAAAGCAAAGCTATTGAGTCCTCCACTGCTGTTTACAGAAATATCTGAAGAGACTTGTCTCTAGCTTGTACTCAACTTATAAAGTTGAACTTAAAACACAATTTAGGGAGTCAGGCGGTGGCGCAAAGCACAAGGACCGGCCTAAGGATCCCTGTTCTAGCCTCTGGCTCCCCACCTGCAGGGGAGTCACTTTATAAGCAGTGAAGCAGGTCTGCAGGTGTCTGTCTTTCTCTCCCCCACTCTGTCTTCCCCTCCTCTCTCCATTTCTCTCTGTCCTATCCAACAACAACAACAACATCAATAATCATAACAATGTTAAACAACAAGGACAACAAAAGGGAAAAATAGCTAAATAAATATAAAAAATAAAAAACAATTTAATATATAATAATTATATATTAGTTATATATAAAGTCATATATTTAGAACCAGCCTGTGTGAGAAATAAAGACATTCTCTTTAATTAATCTAATTTAGGTTCAGAGCTTTTTCTATAACCTTAAATACAGATTGTTATAAAAATAACTAATACTTTTTAAAAAAATTTTATTTATGAAAAGGGAACATTGACAAAACCATAGGATAAGAGGGGTACAACTCCACACAATTCCCACCACCAGAACTCAGTATCCCATCCCCTCCCCTGACAGCTTTCCTATTCTTTATCCTTCTGGGAGTGTGGACCCAGGGTCATTGTGGGATGCAGAAGGTGGAAGGTCTGGCTTCTGTCATTGCTTCCCCGCTGAACATGGGTGTTGACAGGTGGAGCCATACTCCCAGCCTGTCTCTCTCTCTCCCTAGTGGGGCAGGGCTCTGGGGAAGCGGAGCTCCAGGACACATTGGTGGGGTCATCTGCCCAGGGAAGTCCGGTTGGCATCATGGTAGCATCTGGAATCTGCTGGCTGAAAAGAGAGTTAACATACAAAGCCAAACAAATTGTTGACCAATCATGGACCTAAAGGCTGGAATAGTGCAGATGAAGAGTTGGGGAGTCCTCCATTTTGTAGATAGTTAGTAGGCATATTTTAGTTATATTCCAAAGGGCCTGTGGCTATACTAGGTTTTTTTTCTTTTCTTTTTGCCCCTGAGCCTAAAATCTGATATACCAGTGGATCCAAGTTATTGTCTGGGGAGGTGGTGTAATGGCTGGAAAAGAGACCAGAAAGCTGGATCAGGGAAGAGAGTAGCTCCCTAATATGGGAAAGGGGTATAAACATTGTTGACTGTAAACCCCATCAATTTGATGTGATCTGGGGCCCATATTCAGCTTAGAAGCCTATGTGACCTCTGCATCCCTGTATGTTTTAACAACAGATCTGAGCTCACATTCTGTGGTCATGAGTAGGAACATTCCAAGCTGCCCCAATATCAACCCATCTCCCTCAGGTATAGCATAGAGTATGTTGTCCAGCCTCCCTCCAGAGGATGGAACATTCTCTACCACTGAATAACTAATACTTTATCTATAGTAAATTAATATTCTCTGGAGTGAATCTTCAAGCCACTACCATAGATGTCAATGTCTTCGGAAAAGCATGAATACATTTGCTTAATCAACTCTTTTTTTTTTCCTTGTTTGGGAAGTAAACTTAAAAGTTTTACTCACCTCTGTCACAGATGAAGACAGTAGGATCTCAGTGGTCATACAGAGGAATCATTTTAGGAATATTTTAAACATCTAGCTGTGTCTAAGCACGCAAGTTTCTGATCCAAACAGAAATGATGCTGATAGAAATCACATTTTCAAGGACTGCTACTGCATATCGTATTTTAAAGTTTTTATGTCTCTGTTGAAACTATAAATACATAGGCTGTGATAAGATGTATTTGACCCAGCCAGGATTTCCCCAGACTCCCAAGATATTATGAAATATATCTACACACATCTCCCTAGATGTTCCTTGTCCGTCTGACTGGGAAGGAAAGAGTGATGTTTCCATGCGGAGTCATGGCCGGCCAACAGTGCGGTGGTCCTGGATGTGTGGCCCCATGACTAGTCTACAGACTCTTCTTAACCACTGCCCCTGATTTTTATGACAGTTCTTTAAGCAGGATGAACTAGAGTTATTTCACACAAAGCTAAATGTTTGCTTCCTCCACATTTTCAGTAAAACGCTTTGCCAATCACGGGTTCAAGTCCTTTGAGATGCTATATAAGGCGACTCGTTGTGATGACACAGAGCTGCTGAGCAAGTTCTCTGACGCCTTTGAGACTACCCTGGGGAAGATGGTATGTGCACAGTGCTCCTTTCTTGCTTGTAATATGATACTTTTTTAATTCTTTTTTTTTCTTCTTCTTCCTCTTTTGCCTTCAGGGTTATCACTGGGAATCTATACTGTCACTATGAATCCACTGCTCCTCCTCCACCCCTTTTTATTTTGTTGTTGCCTCCAGGGTTATTGCTGGGGCTCGGTGCCTACACTATGAATCCACGGCTCCTGGAGGCCTTTTTTTCCATGTATGTTGTTGTTGTTATTGATGTTGTCATTGTTGGATAGGACAGAGAGAAATTGAGAGAGGAGGGGAAATACAGAGAGGGAGAGAGAAAGACAGACACCTACAGATCTGCTTCACTGCTTGTGAAGTGACCCCCCCCCTGTAGTGGGGAGCCAGGGGCTCAAACCCAGATTCGTGTGCCAGTCCTTTCACTTAGTACTGTGTGCACTTAACCCACTGCACCACCCTCGGCCTCCATCGTCCCTTTACTGCTTTGGTATTGGGTCACTTGCAGGTGAAGCTTCCTGTCCTGATGATTCCCTTTTCTTTTTACATAAACTTGTTAGACATTTAGAATGAGTCATAGTTTGTTTAAAGTACTTCAGAGATGAGAAATAGGTGAACCTATATTAAACATGTTTAATTTCTTTTGTTGTCACCTGAGTTATCAGTGGCTTCATGACAAACTTACTACTGCTGGTGACTGGTTCTAGCATGCGAACCAGTGGGGATTAAACCAATGAAAATAGTGATTATGTAAATAGACTACAACATCAAGCAATGCAACAGAAGGGGTCATAGAAGCAGAATTTAGAAGCAGACCAACATTTCCCCCTTTCTTTTTAACTAATGGCCATAGTATCAGGAGTGTGGGTGAACAGAAACCTATATCGTACAGGCATTTTCAAAAGAACTGGCACAAGACAGGGAGGAACAAGTAAGAGAGCAGCAAGAACCAGTGTGATGCCAAGGGGAGGCCTGGGGGGGTTTTCTTGCCTAAAAGGGCAGAGCCTAGCAGGCGAAAGGGCGTTTCCTGCCTCTGGGGGCATCTTTTGCCTCAAAGGGCGTTTCCTGCCTCTGTGGGCAGGACCTACTAAGGAGGGGGAATTCCTGCCTCTGGGGGCAGGGCCTGCAGACGAGCGGGATGCAGTTCAACAATCTAATCTCTTCTAATCTCTCTTCATTAGAAAGCCCTGTCTTTCATATCTCCTGAGGCGGAAGTGTCAGGAAGAGGAAGTACGTAGGATGGGGGGTGGGGAGAAGGAAAATAGCGCAGAACCAGTGGGGATTAAACCAATGAAAACAGTGACTATGTAAATAGACCACAGCCTCAGGCAATGCAACAGAAGGGGTCTCAGAAGCAGACCAACACCAACACCATGTCCAGTGAAGAAGCAATTACAGAAGCCAGAACTCCCACCTTTTGCTCCCCATAAAAAATTTGGGTCCAGGCTCCCAGAGGGATAAAGAACAGGGAAGCTTCCAATGGAGAAGATGGGACATGGAACTCTGGTGGTGGGAACTGTGTGGAATTGTACCCCTGTGATCTTACAATCTTGTTAATCTCTATTAAATCACTAATAATAAAAAAAGAAAGTGTGAGAGGAGCTTTTCCAACTCCATTTTTTTCAGCAGGAAAATAAAAATAGATGCAGCCGAAACCAAGAGTGGGAGAAGTTGTGGGGGTGGTGTAAAGTCCTAGGAGACTAGGAGTCTGTGCACTAAGGAGCTGCTGCCCTTAGAGAGAACTGCCCTTGGAGACAGTTGCAGGTTCCCTTTTCCTGCTCCGTGACGCCCTGGGAATGAGCCAGGGAGCATTCAGACTAGAAACATCGCAGGAGCCCGGGGCTTCCCGGAGCCACTGTTAGACACAGAAAGAAGAGTCGTAAGGCGAATCCTGCTGATAGAAGCCGACAGAGGCTGCAGGTGAGGAGCGGGAGGGTCAGGAGCCTTTGTAGAGAGACAGCGAGCTCCCTTTGCTGGCAGAGAGACACGGTCAGAGGACCTGCCTCTCAGGAGCACAGAGACATGACTCCACCCTCTTGGTTCTTTCCTGTGTAGGTGCCTTCCTTTTGTAGTGATGCCGACGACATTGACTGCAGACTGGAGGACCTGACCAAAAAATACTGCCTTGAGTACAACTACGACTATGAAAACGGCTTTGCGATTGGTAACTATGGGGTGTTGGTGGTCGGCCACCTCTCCTGCAGAAGTGGAGAGCAGATTCAAAGTAGTGGGTCAGACCGGGGACTATGATTAAGCTCCCCATCAGATATTTTGCATAATTTGATTATATGTTTAGGGAGTCGAGCGGTAGCACAGTGGGTCAAGCGCAGGTGGCGCCAAGCATTGAGTGGGGTGACAGGGATTTAAATTTTAACAGTGTATAACTGCCATTTATATAACACAGGTGTATCTTTACATATCCTGTTTGTATATGTGTAATATATATCTGATCTACTCTAACACTTAGTAAAGGACACACTGATAACAGCCTGAGTTTCGCTGCTTAGTTGGGTGCCTTAAACATCTAACTCTGTTCAGCCAGACCTGTCCAGCAAAGTGAGCCGCTTGTTGAATTTATCTGAATTCACTGAGAACTTTTAAATAACAGTTAAAATGGAAAACAACTCCAAGTCTCCAATATGGAATTCTTTATATAAATTAGGACAAACTGGTCTATGAAATACTATGTGTCCGCTAAGAGGAGAGCATACTATTGAGAGAAAAATACTAACACTCACTAGAAGCTCATTTATAAAATGGTGTAAACACGCATCAGCTCGTGCCTACCCATCACACGGTGCCTGTGATCTGTTGCAACACGTAAGCCACACGACACCACACAGGACCATAGATACCACAGAGAGAATGCGGACCTGTGAAACTGATCTTAGAGTCTCTGTGCTAATAATAATATGCAGAAGCAGCGTCACATTTTTCTCTGCCCCCACTGCCCAGGGCCAGGTGGCTGGGGAGCTGCTAACAGACTGGATTATTCTTACGACGACTTCTTGGATGTTGTGCGGGAAACAGCCACAGGCCACACAAAAGCCAGGCCTTTACGGAACAGAAGAAGCGCCCCATTATCTGACCACAAAATTAAATTGGTTTTTAATATAACAGGTAAGGAGGTTCTATCTAGTTGAAAACAAAAATGATGTAATGTTCTTGGCTGCAAACCCATTTTCCAGACCTATTTGTTACATCACTAGAAAATGGCCTTTGTGGGAGTTGGGCGGTAGTGCAGCGGGTTAAGCGCAGATGATGCAAAGTGCAAGACTGGCGTAAGGAACCCGGTTCAAGCCCCCGGCTCCCCACCTGCAGGGGAGTCGCTTCACAGGCGGTGCAGCAGGTCTGCAGGTGTTCATCTTTCTCTCCCCTCTCTGTCTTCCCCTCCTCTCTCCATTTCTCTCTGTCCTATCCAACAACAATGACATCAATAACAACAGTAATAACTACAATAATAAAACAACAAGGGCAACAAAAGGGAATAAATAAATAAATATTTTTTTAAATGGCCTTTGTACAGGGAGGTGTGGGAAGGGAGGGGTGGGTAGACAGCATAATGGTTATGCAAAGAGGCTCTCAGGCCTGAGGCTCCCAAGTCCCAGGTTCAATCCCCAGCACCACCATAAACCGCAGTTTAGCAGGGCTCTGGTGAAAAAGAAAGAAAGAGAGAGAGAGAGAGAGAGAGAGAGAAAGGAAGAAAGAGAAAAGAAAAGCATGGCCTTTGTGAATAAAAGTTATTTTTTTCTATTTTATTTCGCAGTTGTATGGTTGCAGTAATTTTGACATGGTAAAATAAGGCATGTTTTAAAGAAGCAAGCATTTGAAGGACTTTAATATTTTTTTCCTTTATTGGGGGGATTCACAGTTTACAGTCAACAGTAAAATACAGTAGTTTGTACATGCATAACATTTCCCAGTTTTCCACATAACAATTCAACCTCCACTAGGCCCTCCTCTGCCATCATGTTCCAGGACTCGAACCCCCCCCCCCCGAATCTTTCTGGTGCAATACACAAGCTCTAGTCCGGGTTCTGCTCTGTTTCCCTTCTGATCTCCTTTTCCAACTTCTGCCTGTGAGTGAGACCACGCCATACCCATCCTTCTGTTTCTGACTTAGCTCACTTCACATGACTCCTTCTAGCTCCATCCAAGAGGCGGTGGAGGTGAAGCCGCCACTTTTAATAGCTGAGTAGTATTAAAGGCACTTAGTGTATTTTAGTGAGGAATTCTTTGAGATACATATATATATATCATGTTCATCATGTGAGAAAAAGATAAAAACTAACTTTTCTGGGCCGTAGTCACTTGCATTGGCTGTGTGACCACTGAGTGTGTGAATGAGTGTGAGTGCATGAGTGTGTGTGAGTGTTTGAATGAGTGTATGAGTGTGCATGAATGAGTGTGAGCGTGTCTATGTAAGTGTGAGTGTGTAAATGTGTGCGTGTGGTGCATGTGAATGAGTGTGTGTGCGTTTATGTGAGTGTGTATGAGTGTGTGTGTATATGTGTGAAAGTGTGAGTGTGTCTGTGTGTGGGTGTGTGTTGTGATTGTGAGTGTGTGTGTATGTGTGAGAGACTGTATGAGTGTGTGTTTGTGATTGTGAGTGTGTCTGTGTGTAAGAGTGTGAGTGTGAGTGTGAGTGTGATTGTGAGTGTTCTGCTGTGTATGTGTGAGATATAGTGTGTGAGAGTGTGACTGTGTGTGAGTGTGTGGGGGGTGAGTGTGTGTGTGGTGTGTATGTGAGTGGTGTGAGTGTGTGTGTGCTATGAGTGTGAATGTGTGTGAGTGTGAGTGAGTGTGTGTGATGTAAGTCTGTGTGTGATGTGAGTGTGTGTGAGTGTGTGGTGTGTGTGTGGTATGAGTGTGTGTGTGTGAGAGTGTGTGTGTGTGAGTGTGTGTGTGTGTGGTGTGTGAGATATAGTATGTGTGTGAGTGTGACTGTATGTGATGTGTGTGAGTGTGTGGTGTGTGTGGGGTGAGCGTGTGTGTGTGTGGTGTGAGTGTGTGTGTGAGTGTGTGTGGTGTGTGTGTGTGAAATATAGTATGTGTGTGTGTGAGTGTGACTGTGACTGTGTGTATGTGATGTGTGAGTGTGAGTGTATGTGAGATATAGTATGTGTGTGAGTGTGACTGTGTGTATGTGGTGTGTGTGTGAGTGTGTGGTGTGTGTGTGTGAGTGTGTGTGAGATATAGTATGTGTGTGAGTGTGACTGTGTGTATGTGATGTGTGTGTGTGTGATGTGTGTGTGAGTGTGAGTGTGTGTGTGTGTGTGTGTGTGTGAGAGAGATATAGTATGTGTGTGAGTGTGACTGTGTGTGGTGTGAGTGTGTGATGTGCATATCTGGCAGACCCAGTTAGAGTCTAAGTGACCTTGTGAGCCGGGGCCATGCTTACATTCACAGCAGATGATGGGGGGTGGAGGAGATAAGCTGAGATGAGGGGAGACGGCCTCACCGCTGTGCTGGGGCCCCTCTGTGTGGCTCTGCAGCAGTCATGGGGGCCAAGCCCCTGTCAGATCACAGGCCACTCTCTCTCCAGCCCTTGCGGTTTTAACTGTTACTCATGTGCGGTCCCCTGGTAAGTGATGCTCAGTTACGTCTAGCTGCCCCTGAAGGTTCTGGACGTGCCAGGCGTCCCGAAGCACCGCGTCTGTGCGTGCTGTTTTATCTTGTGTCCTTCTGATCTCAGCCAGTGTGCCCTTACCCGAGGAGAGAAACGATACTCTGGAACTGGAGAATCAGCAGCGACTCATTAAGACCTTGGAAACTATCACGAACCAGCTGAGAAGGACCCTGCACAAGGAGCCTATGTATTCCTTTCACCTGGCCTCCGCCACGCTGGTTGCCGACAGCAACTCCTTGGAGACGGAGAAGACTCACCTCTTCTGCAGACCCGGCTCGGTGCTGAGAGGGCGGATGTGTGGTAAGTCTTGTCTTTGTCATGGACTTGCAGTGCACATTTCCCAACGGCGGAGAGATACTGAAATGAGACCTATCGTTGTACAGTCGTTACTGTCTGCAGAAGCTTCTTCGCTACGAGCTAAGACAGGAAAATGGTTGTAGGTTGGAGACTCGGTGTTCTGTTTATTTAGACATCTGTAGACACAGAGCCTTCAGCCGCTGTTGTACGTGATGCTTTGACGGCTTCTGTACTGTGTGACTGACCAACTGCCATATTTCATGCTGTTCAGAAACTTTACGAAGTACCACTCATATTAAGCACCTCTTACAGACAAATGAGAGCACTGAAGCCACAGAGACGAAGAACTTGGCCAGTAAGTCTCACCCCTAAGACGAGAGGGATGCTTAATTCCCTGCCAGGTGGCCAACTCTAGGTCACACAGCATAAAGTAGACATCTTCCATTTTTATTAGTGATTTGACTAGGTTTAACAGAATGATAAGACTCCATGGCCATAACTTCAGGGTGTCGGTTACTTCCCTCCGTGAAAGCTGCGCCCTGCTCCCCATAACCGCCATGCTTCTCACCAAGTCTAGGAGACAGCTTGCTTGCTGAAAGGAACAATTCAGATAATTCAGTCTGAACTGTGTCCGTCACCTGCGGGCAGACACACGCCCATTGAGTAGCCACACCCTATCTTGTTTTTTATCTTTGTTTACTGACTAGAGACAGCCAGAAATTGAGAGGCAGGGAAGATAGAGAGCGAGAGAGGCAGAGAGACACCCGCAGCCCTGCCTCACCACTCATGAAGCTCCCCCCTGCAGGTGGGGACCAGGGGCTTAAACCTGGTCCTTGGGCACTGTGACATGAGTGCTTAACCAGGTGCACCACCGCCTGGGCCCGCCACTCTTTATCTTTCCCCCTCCTCCTCCACCTCCTCTTCTCCCTTTCCCTCTCCTTCTTGCCTTCCCCCTCCTGCCTCCTCTCCTCCCCCTCCCTGTTTCCTCTTCCCTGTTCCCTGTTTCCTGTTTCCTCTTCCCTGTTCCCTCTTCCCCCCCTTTTTTTTTCTTCCCTACAAGAGCACTTCTCAGCTCTGGCTTATGGTGATATGGGGGATTGAACCTGACACTTGGGAGATTTAGGCATTAAAGTACTTTTATGTAATCTTTATACTATATTATCCTCTCCTTCCCAACTCACTCCCTTCAAGCTTAAGCCCTATTTTAGATCACTGCAATCTGGACGAATTCCACCTTGTTACTCAAATGTGTCACTAATATATAAATAATAAATAGATAAATAGATAGATAGACAGATGATAGACAGATAGATGATAGACAGACAGACAGATGATAGACAGACAGATAGATGATAGACAGACAGACACATAGATGATAGACAGATAGATGATAGACAGATGACAGATTTCCTCTAAAATATGGACACTCAGTTGAGCCACGTGACATGAGTCTTGGGCTCATTTTCACTTTCACTTTTCACAAGTGGTTCTAAGATGGTGAGATGATGGTGTCCAGTCCCCTCCACAACCACCACAGTTCTGTGTCCCGACACTCCCACCTCCCAGAGAGCCACCAGAGTCCCCACAGGCCATAGAAACACGGCCCCTTTTCTGTCGCTTTGGGGTCACATCTCCTGTCGGAAAAATCTTCCTCAGCAGCTGAGTCACTTGCGTGAGCCCAGGTCTGTGTTCAGAGGACGCTAGAGCCCGCCCTGCCCACTGCCCCAGGTCTGTGTTCAGAGGATGCTAGAGCCAGCCCTGCCCACTGCCCCAGGTCTGTACGCTAGAGCCAGCCCTGCCCACTGCCCCAGGTCTGTGTTCAGAGGACGCTAGAGCCAGTCCTGCCCACTGCCCCAGGTCTGTGTTCAGAGGACGCTAGAGCCAGTCCTGCCCACTGCCCCAGGTCTGTGTTCAGAGGACGCTAGAGCCAGCCCTGCCCACTGCCCCAGGTCTGTGTTCAGAGGATGCTAGAGCCAGCCCTGCCCACTGCCCCAGGTCTGTGTTGAGAGGACGCTAGAGCCAGTCCTGCCCACTGCCCCAGGTCTGTGTTCAGAGGATGCTAGAGCCCGCCCTGCCCACTGCCCCAGGTCTGTGTTCAGAGGACGCTAGAGCCAGTCCTGCCCACTGCCCCAGGTCTGTGTTCAGAGGACGCTAGATCCAGCCCTGCCCACTGCCCCAGGTCTGTGTTGAGAGGAAGCTAGAGCCAGCCCTGCCCACTGCCCCAGGTCTGTGTTCAGAGGACGCTAGAGCCAGCCCTGCCCACTGCTCCAGGTCTGTACGCTAGAGCCAGCCCTGCCCACTGCCCCAGGTCTGTGTTCAGAGGACACTAGAGCCAGTCCTGCCCACTGCCCCAGGTCTGTGTTCAGAGGACACTAGAGCCAGTCCTGCCCACTGCCCCAGGTCTGTGTTCAAAGGACGCTAGAGCCAGTCATGCCCACTGCCCCAGGTCTGTGTTCAGAGGACGCTAGAGCCAGCCCTGCCCAGTGCCCCAGGTCTGTGTTCAGAGGACGCTAGAGCCAGCCCTGTCCACTGCCCCAGGTCTGTGTTCAGAGGACGCTAGAGCCCGCCCTGCCCACTGCCCCAGGTCTGTGTTCAGAGGACGCTAGAGCCAGCCCTGCCCACTGCCCCAGGTCTGTGTTGAGAGGACGCTAGAGCTAGTCGTGCCCACTACCCCAGGTCTATGTTGAGAGGACGCTAGAGCCCGCCCTGCCCACTGCCCCAGGTCTGTGTTCAGAGGACGCTAGAGCCCGCCCTGCCCACTGCCCCAGGTCTGTGTTGAGAGGACGCTAGAGCCCGCCCTGCCCACTGTCCCAGGTCTGTGTTCAGAGGACGCTAGAGCCAGCCCTGCCCACTACCCCAGGTCTGTGTTCAGAGGACGCTAGAGCCAGCCCTGCCCACTGCCCCAGGTCTGTGTTGAGAGGACGCTAGAGCCCGCCCTGCCCACTGCCCCAGGTCTGTGTTGAGAGGACGCTAGAGCCCGCCCTGCCCACTACCCCAGGTCTGTGTTCAGAGGACGCTAGAGCCAGCCCTGCCCACTGCCCCAGGTCTGTGTTCAGAGGACGCTAGAGCACGCCCTGCCCACTGCCCCAGGTCTGTGTTCAGAGGACGCTAGAGCCAGCCCTGCCCACTACCCCAGGTCTGTGTTCAGAGGACGCTAGAGCCCGCCCTGCCCACTGCCCCAGGTCTGTGTTCAGAGGACGCTAGAGCCAGCCCTGCCCACTGCCCCAGGTCTGTGTTGAGAGGACGCTAGAGCCAGTCCTGCCCACTGCCCCAGGTCTGTGTTGAGAGGACGCTAGAGCCAGCCCTGCCCACTGCCCCAGGTCTGTGTTCAGAGGACGCTAGAGCACGCCCTGCCCACTGCCCCAGGTCTGTGTTGAGAGGACGCTAGAGCCCGCCCTGCCCACTGTCCCAGGTCTGTGTTCAGAGGACGCTAGAGCCAGCCCTGCCCACTGCCCCAGGTCTGTGTTGAGAGGACGCTAGAGCTAGTCCTGCCCACTACCCCAGGTCTATGTTGAGAGGACGCTAGAGCCCGCCCTGCCCACTGCCCCAGGTCTGTGTTCAGAGGACGCTAGAGCCCGCCCTGCCCACTGCCCCAGGTCTGTGTTCAGAGGACGCTAGAGCCCGCCCTGCCCACTGTCCCAGGTCTGTGTTCAGAGGACGCTAGAGCCATCCCTGCCCACTACCCCAGGTCTGTGTTCAGAGGACGCTAGAGCCAGCCCTGCCCACTGCTCCAGGTCTGTACGCTAGAGCCAGCCCTGCCCACTGCCCCAGGTCTGTGTTCAGAGGACGCTAGAGCCCGCCCTGCCCACTGCCCCAGGTCTGTGTTCAGAGGACGCTAGAGCCAGCCCTGCCCACTGCCCCAGGTCTGTGTTCAGAGGACGCTAGAGCCAGCCCTGCCCACTGCCCCAGGTCTGTGTTCAGAGGACGCTAGAGCACGCCCTGCCCACTGCCCCAGGTCTGTGTTCAGAGGACGCTAGAGCCAGCCCTGCCCACTGCCCCAGGTCTGTGTTGAGAGGACGCTAGAGCTAGTCCTGCCCACTACCCCAGGTCTGTGTTGAGAGGACGCTAGAGCCCGCCCTGCCCACTACCCCAGGTCTGTGTTGAGAGGACGCTAGAGCCAGCCCTGCCCACTACCCCAGGTCTGTGTTCAGAGGACGCTAGAGCCAGCCCTGCCCACTGCTCCAGGTCTGTACGCTAGAGCCAGCCCTGCCCACTGCCCCAGGTCTGTGTTCAGAGGACGCTAGAGCCAGCCCTGCCCACTGCCCCAGGTCTGTGTTCAGAGGACGCTAGAGCCAGCCCTGCCCACTGCCCCAGGTCTGTGTTCAGAGGACGCTAGAGCCCGCCCTGCCCACTGCCCCAGGTCTGTGTTCAGAGGACGCTAGAGCCAGCCCTGCCCACTGCCCCAGGTCTGTACGCTAGAGCCAGCCCTGCCCACTGCCCCAGGTCTGTGTTCAGAGGACGCTAGAGCACGCCCTGCCCACTGCCCCAGGTCTGTGTTCAGAGGACGGTAGAGCCAGCCCTGCCCACTGCCCCAGGTCTGTGTTGAGAGGACGCAAGAGCCCGCCCTGCCCACTGCCCCAGGTCTGTGTTGAGAGGACGCTAGAGCCCGCCCTGCCCACTACCCCAGGTCTGTGTTCAGAGGACGCTAGAGCCAGCCCTGCCCACTGCCCCAGGTCTGTGTTCAGAGGACGCTAGAGCACGCCCTGCCCACTGCCCCAGGTCTGTGTTCAGAGGACGCTAGAGCCAGCCCTGCCCACTACCCCAGGTCTGTGTTCAGAGGACGCTAGAGCCCGCCCTGCCCACTGCCCCAGGTCTGTGTTCAGAGGACGCTAGAGCCAGCCCTGCCCACTGCCCCAGGTCTGTGTTGAGAGGATGCTAGAGCCAGTCCTGCCCACTGCCCCAGGTCTGTGTTGAGAGGACGCTAGAGCCCGCCCTGCCCACTGCCCCAGGTCTGTGTTCAGAGGACGCTAGAGCACGCCCTGCCCACTGCCCCAGGTCTGTGTTCAGAGGACGCTAGAGCCAGCCCTGCCCACTGCCCCAGGTCTGTGTTGAGAGGACGCTAGAGCCCGCCCTGCCCACTGCCCCAGGTCTGTGTTGAGAGGACGCTAGAGCCCGCCCTGCCCACTACCCCAGGTCTGTGTTCAGAGGACGCTAGAGCCAGCCCTGCCCACTGCCCCAGGTCTGTGTTCAGAGGACGCTAGAGCACGCCCTGCCCACTGCCCCAGGTCTGTGTTCAGAGGACGCTAGAGCCAGCCCTGCCCACTACCCCAGGTCTGTGTTCAGAGGATGCTAGAGCCCGCCCTGCCCACTGCCCCAGGTCTGTGTTCAGAGGACGCTAGAGCCAGCCCTGCCCACTGCCCCAGGTCTGTGTTGAGAGGACGCTAAAGCCAGTCCTGCCCACTGCCCCAGGTCTGTGTTGAGAGGACGCTAGAGCCAGCCCTGCCCACTGCCCCAGGTCTGTGTTCAGAGGACGCTAGAGCACGCCCTGCCCACTGCCCCAGGTCTGTGTTCAGAGGACGCTAGAGCCAGCCCTGCCCACTGCCCCAGGTCTGTGTTGAGAGGACGCTAGAGCCCGCCCTGCCCACTGCCCCAGGTCTGTGTTGAGAGGACGCTAGAGCCCGCCCTGCCCACTACCCCAGGTCTGTGTTCAGAGGACGCTAGAGCCAGCCCTGCCCACTGCCCCAGGTCTGTGTTCAGAGGACGCTAGAGCACGCCCTGCCCACTGCCCCAGGTCTGTGTTCAGAGGACGCTAGAGCCAGCCCTGCCCACTACCCCAGGTCTGTGTTCAGAGGACGCTAGAGCCCGCCCTGCCCACTGCCCCAGGTCTGTGTTCAGAGGACGCTAGAGCCAGCCCTGCCCACTGCCCCAGGTCTGTGTTGAGAGGACGCTAGAGCCAGTCCTGCCCACTGCCCCAGGTCTGTGTTGAGAGGACGCTAGAGCCAGCCCTGCCCACTGCCCCAGGTCTGTGTTGAGAGGACGCTAGAGCCAGCCCTGCCCACTGCCCCAGGTCTGTGTTCAGAGGACGCTAGAGCACGCCCTGCCCACTGCCCCAGGTCTGTGTTCAGAGGACGCTAGAGCCAGCCCTGCCCACTGCCCCAGGTCTGTGTTGAGAGGACGCTAGAGCCCGCCCTGCCCACTGCCCCAGGTCTGTGTTGAGAGGACGCTAGAGCCCGCCCTGCCCACTACCCCAGGTCTGTGTTCAGAGGACGCTAGAGCCAGCCCTGCCCACTGCCCCAGGTCTGTGTTCAGAGGACGCTAGAGCACGCCCTGCCCACTGCCCCAGGTCTGTGTTCAGAGGACGCTAGAGCCAGCCCTGCCCACTACCCCAGGTCTGTGTTCAGAGGACGCTAGAGCCCGCCCTGCCCACTGCCCCAGGTCTGTGTTCAGAGGACGCTAGAGCCAGCCCTGCCCACTGCCCCAGGTCTGTGTTGAGAGGACGCTAGAGCCAGTCCTGCCCACTGCCCCAGGTCTGTGTTGAGAGGACGCTAGAGCCAGCCCTGCCCACTGCCCCAGGTCTGTGTTCAGAGGACGCTAGAGCCAGCCCTGCCCACTGCCCCAGGTCTGTGTTCAGAGGACGCTAGAGCCAGCCCTGCCCACTGCCCCAGGTCTGTGTTCAGAGGACGCTAGAGCCAGCCCTGCCCACTGCCCCAGGTCTGTGTTCAGAGGACGCTAGAGCCAGCCCTGCCCACTGCCCCAGGTCTGTGTTCAGAGGACGCTAGAGCCAGCCCTGCCCACTGCCCCAGGTCTGTGTTCAGAGGACGCTAGAGCCAGCCCTGCCCACTACCCTAGGGGCTCCTTGGCTTTGGCTCTCTCCCCCCCCCCCACCCCGGGATCCAAGTCAGGAAGGACCTTGGCTGTATCCTTCTCACTGTTGCCTGCAGCTGCCCGACAGTATCACTAAGTGCACGTTGAAAGGCCTCTTCATCCAGACTCCAGGGCAGAGCTAATGCATCTGTCTCTTTGGGAAGAAGCCTTGGAACAAGCATTCTGGCGAAGCCTCAGGTAGCTCCTGCAGGCTTTGCCGCCTCAGAATGACTGGACGCTGATACCCAGTGTCTTCTCTGCAAGAAGACTGAGGCCGACCGCTGTCTTGCAGGGTGTTCAACTCTCAGCTTTGGTCTTGGGGTTTCTGAACTTGTGGAGGCCTGACAGACAGCTAACCAGATCTCCCAGCAAACAGTGCCTGTTTCAGATTCCTTCACATCTCCCTCAGTGGGCACTGACCTCTCCTAATAGAGGCAAGGTCTGTGTAATTCGCCTACTGTGTGACTCTGTCTGGCTGCTGTTTCTTTTTTTTTTTTTTTCCATGTATTTATTCCTTGTTGTTGCCCTTGTTGTTTTATTGTTGTAGTTATTATTTGTTGTTGTTATTGCTGTCATCATTGTTGGATAGGACAGAGAGAAATGGAGAGAGGAGGGGAAGACAGAGAGGGGGAGAGAAAGACAGACACCTGCAGACCTGCTTCACCGCTTGTGAAGTGACTCCCCTGCAGGTGGGGAGCCGGGGACTCGAACCAGGGTTCTTATGCCGGTCCCTGTGCTTTGTGCCATGTGTGCTTAACCCACTGCACTACCACCCGACTCCCCTGGCTGCTGTTTCTATAAATAGCATTGCAGTAGAGTCCATTTCTTGGGGGTGGGGCTGTTCATAGGAACAGCAAAGAAAACGCTTGGAAGATTACAAAATCTCCAGTTAACCGGAACAGCCATTGCTTGGCCCTCCTCTGCCAGCAACCATTCATCGGTGAGGTGTGTGCTTCCCTGTGCATTTACACTGTGAGGCTCCCTTCACTTGAGCCCTTAACCTTGGTCAACAGGAGTTTTCCTTTTAAAAGGAGTCTGCACTGTGGGGCAGAGGACAGTTTCTGTAAGTTTAGCCCTGGAAGCAACCCGCCAGCAGCACTGTGAGCCTGAGGAGGTGATGTTGGGGGCCCCGCAGCTTCCGGGCTTCGGGGGAAAAGAGGTTGAGTCCTGCTGTGGAATCCTTGACAATCGGCCGTGTTTCTGGCTTGCTCCCTCTGCAGTCAGCTGTCCTCTGGGCACCTCCTACTCTCTGGAGCATCATGTCTGTGAAAGCTGCGCGGTGGGGTTCTACCAGGATGAAGAAGGGCAGCTGGAGTGCAAGTTCTGCCCAGCGGACACCCGCACAGAATACCTGCACTCCAGGAGCATCTCTGAGTGTAGAGGTAGGGGCCTGGAGGCCGGGCTGAGAGCCGGCCTTGTTTGCAGTCTGGAGAGCTGCATCATGGAGGGGGCTGGGCGGTGGCGCAGTGGGTTAAGCAAACTCAATACTAAGCGCAATACTAATACTGGGTTCGAGCCGCGGCTCCCCACCTGCACAGGTACGCCTCACAAGTGGTAAAGCAGGTCTGCAGGTGTCTAGCTTTCTCTGTCCCTCTCTATCTCTTCCTCCTCTCTCAATGTCTCTCTGTCCCAGCCAACATAATGGAGAAAATGACACTACCAGGAGTGGATTCACAGTGCCAGCACTGAGCCCCAATAATAACCCTGGAGGAAAACAAAAGATGTCTACAACCTCCATGAGGCTCTTCCTCGAACCACTTTTACTTTACTCTGTGCCAACCCTCAGGTGGCACGGTGTTTGGGCAGAACTAGACATGAAGGAGGATTCTTATTTAGGCAGCAAAGAAGCTCTGGCGTTATACACCTGAAACCCCGCTCGGGCTTCTGTTTCTGTCCCTCAGGAAGACAGCCAGCGCACAGCCTGAGAATTTGTAGAAGTTCGCCAACATACTGCTTGGCCCTTTGGTAGTTCCTTTTGGAGCTGGTATTTCCCAACTCCACTCCAGAGTAGCTCATTGACACCTTCTGTGTGGCGAGCTCGCGCTGCGTGATAAGAGACGTGACAAAAAGGAGTCTGAGACCGTATGCAGACAACGTAGGCAACTCAACTGCGACCTGTGTGCTCAGAGTGACTTCTGCATCTTATTCTAGCCTGCGTGCATTAAAATGCAGGGAGCCCCGTCCTGCACTTTGCTAGTTGTGGAGCTTAGTACCATCCCTGCTACCCCTGCTACTTTTCTTTTCTCAGCTCAATGTAAACCAGGCACCTACTCATCCAATGGGCTGGAGACGTGTGAGTCATGTCCTCTCAACACTTACCAGCCAGCGCACGGCGCCCAGAGCTGCCTCTTCTGCCCAGAGAACACCTCCACTGTGAAAAGAGGGGCTGTTAGCATCTCTGCTTGTGGAGGTGAGCAACACCTGGGGAGTGGACGTTTCACCAGACTTCTGTGTCCCATCCTCTTTATTGGAAGCTTCTTTATCCCTCTAGGAGTATGGGACAGAATTCTTTATGGGGAGCAGAAGGTGGGAGTTCTGGCTTCTGTAGTTGCTTCTCCGCTGGACATGGGTGTTGGCAGGTGGCTCCACACCCCCAGCCTGTGTCTGTCTGTCCCTAGTGGGGCAGGGATCTGGGGAGGGGAGGCTCCAGGACACATTGGTCACCTGCCCGGGGAAGTCAGGTTGACGTCATGGTGGCATCTGCAACTTGGTGGTTGAAAAGCATTAAGAGATAAAGCAGGACAAAATGTTTAATAAACAGGAACCTGAAGGCAGGATTAACTCCTTACAGGTAGTTTTCCAGCAGATAGAATGAGGGGTCTTCATGTTGGAAGAAGCAGGGAAGCCTATTTTAGGTATGTTCCAAGGGGCCTACGACTTTCACTAGTTTTTGCCTGAGCCTGACAGCTAACATGCAGGTGGAGTAAAAGTATTGTCTGGGGAGATGGTGTCAGAATGGAAAGTAGAACTAGGAAGCAAGATTAGGGCAGAGAGTAGCTCCCAAATGTGAGGAAAGTACATAAACACCATTAACTGTTGACCCCGTCAGTGGGGCCCAGGACCCATGTCTGTTCCTGTTCAGCTCGGGAGCCTGCGTGCCCTCCGAGTCCCAGTCAGTCTGAGCTCGCGGTCCCTGGTCGCAGCTGGGAGTCAGTCTCCCTGTAGACAGTCAGCTTCCGTCCATCCAGCCGGCACAAGTCTAGACATCTGAGGACAAGCAGCGCTAAAGCAGCTACTGGAGCAGGGAGGTGGAAGCTGTGGCCTCAAGCAGCAGGAAGCATGCAACTTACTCCAGGGCATGCAAGCCTCCATTTGACTGGGCCTCTTCCTCACTTACAAAGCAAGTTCTCTGCGACATTCCGTGAGACTGCCACACAGCCTGTGAATCCTGGCACTGCTCCCTAGAGCTTGAAGCCGTGCACAGTGATGCAGGTGGCTTCTCCCGTGCCAGTACGTTGGCCTTACTGAAGCCCAGGCTCCACCCCTCAAACTCTCTGACTGAATAGTATCACCACTAGTTTTGTTTATAAACTTCCCCAGGAAATTCTGCAGTGACAAAAAAGGTTGAAAACCACTAACTGGCTCTCACCTGTCGGCACTGAGGACTTGTTAAAACTCAGCTGTGTTCCATCCCGACGTTTAAATCCAGCCCATCTGGTGTGGCGTCTGAATGACCCGCCTTTCCAGCTAGTTCTCAAACGGTGATTATTCAAGTGGGCCCAGGACGACCTTCTGCGGCCTGCTGGTTTGATGTGTCACGAGAGGGAACATGGGAAGGAGGCGCCAAGGCCCTTCCCCGTCATTTGGGATTTTGTTATCTGTGTGCATGGTGTGGGGGTCAAACTCAGGACCTCACACAGGTCGGGCATATTCTAATGCGCCCCCTTGACTCAAGACGAACACTCACTGGCTCAGTTAAAAAGAAAGGGGAATTTCATTTTTCAAATACCGCTGACTTCCCTCCCAAGTAGTTTTCCAGCACTGCCAACACGGAGGTATAAACAGAAGGAAACAGAACTGAGGAATACTTAAAATGACAGTGAGCTGGGGCTGACTGTCAAGACCAGGCCGCAGCCAGCAAGTCCTGGAGTTGCACCTTCAGGAAAGTTGGTGGAGGGGCCAGGTGGTGGGCGCCCAACAGAGCACATAGGCTGCCTTCCTGAGGACCTGGTTCAAATCTCCCACCCCCATCTTTACCTCAAGGGAGGAAGCTTCATAAACACTGGGACAGGCCTTCAGGCACCTCTCCTCTCTGTCTCTCTGTCTCTTTTGCCCTCTTGTCAAAAAAGAAAGAAAAAGAGAAAGTGTCTGTCAGGAATGTTGTGATTGTGCAGGCACCAAGCCCGGCAATAACACTGGGGGGGGGGGGGGGGAGGGAGGAAGCTGCCGGACTGAAATGTCAGCAACCTTTAGGAGAATTGTTTCTCTCTCTGTTCTCTACACCTTTATTTTAAAAGCCTAAATCAGCCGTGGAGGTGTGTTTAAGAGGCCACTCTGTGGGTTCCTGGATTCTTTCTCACTCACATGCACACGCACTCACACTATCACACAGTCACACACTCACACCCACACACTATCATACACACTCATACACACACGCACACACACTAACACTCACACATTCACACACTCTCATACACACTCACACACATGCACTCATACTCACACACTTATACTCACACGCACACTCACACTCACACACACATGCACACACACTAACTCTCACACATTCACACACTCACACACACACACTCACACACTCATACTCTCACACACACTCATTCATATACATGCACTCACACACACATACTCTCATACTCACACACACTCACACACACTCACTCTCACACACACTCACACTCTCACACACACACATGCACTCACACACTCACACACATTCTCATACACACACATTCTCACACTCACACACTCTCACACTCACACACTCTCATAGTCACACACACTCACACACACACTCACACACACTCACACTCTGACACACACTCACACACACGCACACATTCACACACTCTCACACACTCACACACATGCACACACAGTCTCACACACACACTCACACATTCACAC